>NC_091585.1:20747360-20749860 GCF_042767895.1 Penaeus vannamei
CCCCCCTCCCTCCTATCCCCTCTTCCCTCTACCCTCACCCCCCCTACACACAACAACCGTATGGCTTCCTTTAATCATTTTCTTCCTCTCCCCTTCTCTCCCCCGCTCCCATCCCCACCTCT
The DNA here is from genome assembly GCF_042767895.1 of Penaeus vannamei. Lineage (NCBI taxonomy): Eukaryota > Metazoa > Arthropoda > Malacostraca > Decapoda > Penaeidae > Penaeus > Penaeus vannamei. The sequence continues at coordinate 20,747,483 of NC_091585.1, forward strand.
CTTCCCTCTTTTCCTCATCTTCTTCTTCATCTCTCCCCTTTCCTCCAACCTCATCAAATTATCTCTCTTCTTCCCTCTACTTCTCCTCACTACCTCCTCTCACTTCCTTTTTCCTCCTCCTCGTTCTCATCTTTTCACTCACTACTCTCTCTCCCTCTCCACCTCTCCTCATCTAATAATAATGATAATATTGATATTAATGACAATGATAATCATAATTATTGTAGTGATGATAATCATGATGAAAATAATAATGATGGTAATAATAATGATAATAATAATAAAGATGATAACAATAATAATATTAGTAAAAAGGTTAATGATAATACTGATAATGATAATGATAATAATAATGATAATAGTAATAATAATAATGATGATAATACTGATAATAATAACAATAATGATAATAACGGTAATAGTAATAATAATAATAATAATAATGATAATAGTATGGATAATGCTAATAATACTGATAATAATAACAATAATGATAATAACGGTAATGATGATAATGAGAACAATGATAATAATAAAAGTCATAAAGATGCTGATAATAATAATAACAATAATAGTAATAATAATGATAATAGTAATTAGGATAAAAATGAGAACAACAACAACAACAATTATAATAACAATAACAATAAGAATGATGATATTAATGATAATGATAATAATGATAATCATAATAATGATAATAATAGTGATAATAATGATATATCAATAATAATGATAATAATAATAATAATAATAATAATAATAATGATAATAATAATAATGATAATAATGATGAGGATGATATTAATTATAGTAATGATAAAAATGATGATGATCATATAAGTAATAATGAAAATAATGGAAATAATGGTAATGATGATAATACCGATAAGAATAGATAAGATAGAAATGATAATAATGATTATGGTAGTAACAAAAATCATAGCAGAATCAGTAAGATAAAAAAATGATAATGATGATGATTATGGTAGTATATTGATAATAATGATAATAATATTTATGATAATGCTAACAATAACAATAATGACAAGTGTAATGAAAATAATCCTGATAATAAAGGTGATAATAATGATAATGATAATATTAACAATAACGATAATAATAATAATAATGTCAGATATGATAATAATAATCATATCAAGAACAGTGAAGATAAACAATAATGAGATTAATGGTGATAATCATGATGAGGAGGATAATTAATAAATCAAATTAATAATGATAAACGCCAATATCAAACACGATGAAAGAAATTTCTCAATTTGAGATCTCTAACTTTTTTTCACTTTTCTTTATTTTTCTTTATTTTTTCCAAGTGAACTTCCTTCAAGCTTGAAAACACTTCTAGGAAATGGAAAAAAAAAAAATAAGTTGACGTCACTGATTATGCAATTGATATGATGAAATGAGACAAAGGAAATAACGCATATAGATACTAATAATAATGCTATTGATAGTGATGATGATGATAATAATGATAACAGAACTGACAACAGCATCAATAGTGATGATAATGATGATAACAATAATAGTAGTTATGATAATTAAGATGGTAGTAATTATGGTAACTTAGTTATGATACTAATGAGTGATGATAATGATAATGATGATGATAGTAATTGTAATAATGATGTCATTGATGATGATAATAACAATAAAAGTGATAATGATATTGAAAACGATATTACTCATGCAAATAATTATATCAATAATGACAATGATGATAATAACAGTGATGACAATGATGATAATAATAATGGTAATAACAGTAACAATGATAATAATAATAACGACAATAATAATAACGATAGCAATAATGATACTAACAGTAACAGTAATAATGACAATAATAATAATGACAACAATAATGATATGAGAGAGAGAGAGAGAGAGAGAGAGAGAGAGAGAGAGAGAGAGAGAGAGAGAGAGAGAGAGAGAGAGAGAGAGAGAGAGAGAGAGAAGTTATACAGATAATTTAAAATGAGAGTAAAATGAGAGAGAGAGAGAGAGAGAGAGAGAGAGAGAGAGAGAGAGAGAGAGAGAGAGAGAGAGAGAGAGAGAGAGAGAGAGAGAGAGAGAGAGAGAGAGAGAGAGAGGGAGAAGTTATACAGATCATTTGAAATGAGAGTAAAATGAGAGAGAGAGAGAGAGAGAGAGAAAGAAAGAGAGAGAGAGAGAGAGAGAGAGAGAGAGAGAGAGAGAGAGAGAGAAAGTTATACAGTCATTTAAAAGTTTGTGGAAAAATTGCCCTTCGAAAGAAAAGTTAATTTTAATGATGAAAATTATGAAACCTAAATAATGCAAATGATTTTGATTGCTTTTACAGTAGAACTTTTCGGCAAGGCGTCGGATTTGCA
>NC_091585.1:20762360-20767360 GCF_042767895.1 Penaeus vannamei
CCCTCCCCCCTCCCTCTCCTCTTCTCCCTCCCCTCCACCTCTCTCTCTCTCTCTCTCTCTCCCTCCTCCACCCTCCCCCTCTCTCTCTCCCTTCCTTCCCCCCTCTCCCTCTCTCTCTCTCCCTCCCCTCCACCTCTCTCTCTCTCTCTCTCAACAAACTCTTTACAAACCCTTCTTTACAAACGTTAAATAGATGTAAATGAAACCATCGTAAACAGAGATCAAAGCGTGTAGAAATCAGACAGGATAAGGATAGGATGGGGGGGGGGGGGAGGATAAGGATAGGATGGGAGGGCAGGATAAGGATAGGATGGGAGGGCAGGATAAGGATAGGATGGGGGACAAGATAAGGATAGGATGGGGGGTAGAATAACGATAGGATCGGGGGCAGGATAAGGATAGGATGGGGGGCAGGATAAGGATAGGATGGGGGGTAGAATAAGGATAGGGTGGAAGGCCAGGATTAAGGCAGGATGCTGGGCACGATAAGGATAGGATGGGAGGGCAGGATAAGGATAGGATGCGGGCCAGGATAAGGATAGGTTGGGGGGCAGGATAAGGATGGGATGAGGGGCAGGATAAGGATAGGATGGGAGGGCAGGATAAGGATAGGATGGGAGGGCAGGATAAGGATAGGATGGGGGACAAGATAAGGATAGGATGGGAGGGCAGGATAAGGATAGGATGAGGGGCAGGATAAGGATAGGATGGGAGGGCAGGATAAGGATAGGATGGGAGGGCAGGATAAGGATAGGTGCAAGGGCAGGATAAGGATAGGATGGGAGGGCAGGGTAAGGATAGGATGGGAGGGCAGGATAAGGATAGGGTGGAAGGGCAGGATAAGGATAGGATGGGGGGCAGGATAAGGATAGGGTGGGGGGCAGGATAAGGATAGGATGGGGGGGAGAATAAGGATAGGATGCGGGCCAGGATAAGGATAGGGTGGAAGGGCAGGATAAGGATAGGATGGGGGGCAGGATAAGGATAGGATGGGGGCAGGATAAGGATAGGATGGGGGGTAGAATAAGGATAGGATGGGGGCAGGATAAGGATAGGATGGGGGACAGGATAAGGATGGGATGGGGAGAAGGATAAGGATAGGATGGGAGGGCAGGATAAGGATAGGATGGGAGGGGCAGGGTAAGGATAGGTTGCTGGGTAGAATAAGGATAGGATGGGGGGCAGGATAAGGATAGGATGGGGGGGGGGCAGAATAAGGATAGGATGGGGAGCAGGATAAGGATAGGATGGGGGCAGGATAAGGATAGGATGGGGGCAGGATAAGGATAGGATGGGGGGCAGAATAAGGATAGGATGGGGAGCAGGATAAGGATAGGATGGGGGGGGGGCAGGATAAGGATAGGATGGGGAGCAGGATAAGGATAGGATTGGGAGCAGGATAAGGATAGGATGGGGGGGGGGGCAGGAAAAGGATAGGATGGGGGGGGGGAGAATAAGGATAGGATGCGGGCCAGGATAAGGATAGGGTGGAAGGGCAGGATAAGGATAGGATGGGAGGGCAGGGTAAGGATAGGTTGCTGAGTAGAATAAGGATAGGATGGGGGGCTGGATAAGGATAGGATGGGGAGCAGGATAAAGATAGGATGGGGGCAGGATAAGGATAGGATGGGGGGGCAGGATAAGGATAGAATGGGGGGGGGCAGAATAAGGATAGGATTGGGGGCAGGATAAGGATAGGATTGGGAGCAGGATAAGGATGGGATGGGGGGGCAGGATAAGGATAGGATGGGGGGGGGCAGACTAAGGATAAGATTGGTAGCAGGATAAGGAAAGGATGGGGGGCAGGATAAGGATAGGATGGGGGACAGAATAAGGACAGGATGGGAGCAGGATAAGGATAGGATGGGGGGGCACACACACACACACACACACACACACACACACACACACACACACACACACACACACATACACATATGTATACTGCACGTGTGTCCATTTCCTATTCTTTCACCTTGTCTCCTTCTCCTTCGTCCGCTATTTCCTCTTCTGTCTTTGTGTCGGTTTCTTTGGCATTCAAGTTTCTCCTCTCCTTTCTTTCTCCCCTCTTATCCCCTCCTCTCTTTTCATAGACATTCTCTAAGTAAATGAAAAGCAAATAGAAAAATAAAAAAATAAAAATAAGCAGTAATCTTCATCCATGCCTTTCTCCGTCTTTCTTTCATTCTCTTTTTTTTTTACTTCTTCCTTTGATCTCTTCCCCCATTTCTCTCCTCCTCTTTCAGTCAGTTGCTAGGCTTATTCACTATTTTTTTTTTTTGCCGAATCAAGCGTTTGAAACTCCCTTTGAAAAAAAAAAAAAAAACATTGCAGTCAGAAGCTCATTTACGTCAACACGGAAGGACTATTTTCGGAAACTCATGAGAAGCTTTTTACAGTGAAGATAGTGGAAACTTTCTCTCTCTGTCTCTTTCTCTCTTTCCTCTCTCTCTCTCTCTCTCATGAGAACTCTTTCTCTCTTTCCTCTCTCTCTCTCTCTCTCTCTCTCATGAGAACTCTTTCTCTCTTTCCTCTCTCTCTCTCTCTCTCATGAGAACTCTTTCTCTATTTCCTCTCTCTCTCTCTCATGAGAACTCTTTCTCTCTTTCCTCTCTCTCTCTCTCTCTCTCTCTCTCTCATGAGAACTCTTTCTCTCTTTCCTCTCTCTCTATCTCTCTCATGAGAACTCTTTCTCTATTTCCTCTCTCTCTCTCTCTCTCTCTCTCTTTCATGAGAAACTTTTTACAGTGAAGATAGTGAAACCTTTCTCTCTCTCTCTCTCTCTCATGAGACGCTTTTTACAGTGAAGATAGTGATTGCTTTCTCGCTCTCTCTCTCTCTCTCTCATGAAAAGCTTTTTACACTGAAGATAGTGGAAGCTTTCTCTCTCTGTCTCTTTCTCTCTTTCCTCTCTCTCTCTCTTTCATGAGAAACTTTTTACAGTGAAGATAGTGAAACCTTTCTCTCTCTCTCTCTCTCTCTCTCTCTCTCATGAGACGCTTTTTACACTGAAGATAGTGATTGCTCTCTCTCTCTCTCTTTCTCTCTCATGAAAAGCTTTTTACACTGAAGATAGTGGAAGCTTTCTCTCTCTGTCTCTTTCTCTCTTTCCTCTCTCTCTCTCTCTTTCATGAGAAACTTTTTACAGTGAAGATAGTGAAACCTTTCTCTCTCTCTCTCTCTCTCTCTCTCTCTCCCTCTCTCTCTCTCTCTCTCTCTCTCTCTCTCTCTCTCTCTCTCTCTCATGAGAAGCTTTTTACAGTGAAGATAGTGTGCGGAACCTTGTCCTGGGAAAATATCCTGTTCCTTTGAGGATTGCGCATCCCTTGCTTCTGGGATCCTTTGTCCCTCTCGTTGAGTATTCGCCAATCGGTAAAGTCTGTTTGTCTGTCTGTTTGTCTGTGTCTGTCTGTTTGTTTGTCTGGCTGTTTGTCTGTCTGGCTGTTTGTCTGTCTGTCTGTCTGTTTGTTTGTCTGTCTGTCTGTTTGTTTGTCTGACTGGTTGTTTGTCTGGCTGTTTGTCTGTCTGTCTGTGTCTGTCTGTCTGTCTTTCTTTCTTTCTGTATGTCTGTCTGGCTGTTTGTCTGTCTGTCTGTTTGTTTGTCTGGCTGTTTGTATGTCTGTCTGTCTGTCTGTCAGTTTGTCTGTCTGTCTGGCTGTTTGTATGTCTGTTTGTCTGTCTGTTTGTCTGGCTGTTTGTTTGTCTGGCTGTTTGTATGTCTGTCTGTCTGTCTGTTTGTTTGTCTGGCTGTTTGTATGTCTGTCTGTCTGTCTGTCTGTTTGTATGTCTGTCTGTCTGTCTGTCTGTTTGTATGTCTGTCTGTCTGTGTCTGTCTGTCTGTTTGTTTGTCTGTCTGTGTCTCTCTGTCTGTTTGTCTTTCTGTCTGTTTTTTCTGTTTGTCTGTCTATGTCTGTCTGTCTGTATGTCTTTCTATCTGTTTTTCTGTCTGTGTTTGTCTGTCTGTCTGTCTGTCTGACTGGTTGGCTGTCTGTCTGTCTGCCTGTTTGTCTGTCTGTATTTCTGTCTGTTTGTCTGTCTGTCTGTCTGTCTGTTGTCGTCGGGATCGTCTTCTTCTCGACGGCCTTTCTGTGAACTGCATCGTCTGTCTTTCTCCATCATCCTGTCTGTCGCTGGTCAAGGGTTGAAGTGTTTGCTGTCGATGGAATTATCGAGCAGTCTATCCCTCCTTGCTTTGTTGTTCCTCTTCTTCTCGCTCTCCGTCTTCTCCTTCCTTCCCCTTTCTTTCTTTTTCTTTTTCTTCTCTTATTACTCCTTCTCTTTCTTTCCCTTCCTCCTTCTACTCTTCCTCTTCTTTATCTTTCTATTTTTCCCTTCTCCTTCTCCTACTCCTCTCTTTCTTCATCTTCCATCTCCTCCTCCTTTCCCTCTCTTCCTTTTCTACTCCATCTTAATCCCTCCCACCTCCTCCTCCTTCTTTTCCTCCTCTCCTCCTCCCATCCTCTTCCTTTTCCTCCACCACTTCCTCTCCATATTCCTCCACCTCCACCTCCTCCTCCTCCTCCTCTCCCTTTCCTTCTCCCCCCTTCCTCTTCCTCCTTCTTTCCCCCCACTCCTCCTCCCATCCTCCCATTCTCCTTATTTTCCTCCGCCACTTCCTCTCCATATCCCTCCACCTCCTCCTCCTCCTCCTCCTCTTCTCCCTCTCCTTCTCCCCCCTCCCTCCTCCTCCTCCTCCTCCTCCTCTCCCTCTCCTTCTCCCCCCTTCCTCTTCCTCCTTTCGCTACGCAGGACCTTGGGACTTCTGATCAATAGCCTCCGCCTCCGACTCGATCGTCTAATCAACCGGGTCTGACGACGAGGTAGTTCGCGGAGGGAGGAAGGGAGGCGAGAGGACGGAAGTGGGGATGGAGAGAGAGAGAGAGACAAAGAGATAGAGAGAGAGACAGACAGGGGAGTCGATAGGTAGGTAGGGGAGTAGGTAGGTGTGTGTGTAGACAGATAGATGGACAGATAAATAGATATCTAGATAGAAGAGACAG
>NC_091585.1:20811200-20813700 GCF_042767895.1 Penaeus vannamei
TCTGCCATAAACAGCTGATGCACTAAAAGCTTTGTTGATAATGATTCACTGACATATATTTCTTTTTGCAAGCATTTTTTTTTTTATTCCTTTCACTCAAATTACCCGAGAAATATCAAAATATATCACTGTTGCTTCATCACACAAAAGATTTCAAAGCGAATGACCAATACCTATGTGTGAATTCTGTTTCTGTGGATTTGTGTATTGCATGACATTCCTTGGGCATTACATTACATACATTACATTACATACATTACATTACATACATTCCTTGGGCATGACATTACCTGGGTTTGGAATTTGATTATTGCAAAGCTGTTAAATTCTGCGATACAATAGAGATTAAAGCAATCGTCTTTGTGATAGATGTATTAACCGTCCCCCAGTATCAGCCTCTTGGTAAAACTTTCTTATTTACTCCTTTTATCTTCTCCTTCCTTCTCCCTCTCTTCCTCGCACTCTATGTTTGTTTTTTTTCTCCCCCTTTCTCTGTTCTTCTCTTTCTTAGTCCCCCTTTTCTCCACTTTCTCTCTCTGTCTGTGTGTGTGTCTGTCTCTCTCTCTCTTTCTCTCTTTCTCTCTCTCTCTCTCTCTCCCTCTCTCTCTCTCTCTCTCTCTCTCTCTCTCTCTCTGTCTCCCTCTCTCTCTCTCTCTCTCTCTCTCTCTCTCTCTCTCTCTCTCTCTCTCTTATTATTATCCTCTTTTCATTTTCCTGTTCTACAGAGGAGAGTCTTACATGCTAAATACATAGCTCATGATTTATGAAAATTCCATGCTTTTTTGACGTAAGTATATTTTCAATGAAAGGCACACATTTTGTAACGTTAAACGTACTAATCTAAGCATTTTTTTTTCTTTTACATTGTTTGAAATGATCAAAAAGTACTGTATTTCGTCATGTGTGTTAAGATTTATATCAATTATTGTTACAGCTATAATAATAATGATAATAATAATAATAATGATAATTATTATTATTGTCATTATCATTATCATTATCATTATCATTATTATTTTTTATTGTCATTGCTATTATTATTATTATTATTATTATTATTATTATTATTATTATTATTATTATTATTATTATTATTATCATTATCATCATTATTATTATTTTCATTATTATAATTATTATCTTTATTTTTATTATCATTATAATCATAATAATCATAATCATCATTATCATCATGATCATCATTATCATCATGATCATTATCATTATAATTATCATTAAGATTATGACTAATCATCTTTATCACATTATTCATTAGAAACCAGCGGAGTTAATCAAAGGCGTGGAGCCGTATGAGCGAATTAAAACCTAGGGAATTTCAATTAAACCGAACATCTGTATTTGACTATGTGATATGAGCCAAATGCGCAGATTTTTCATATAACCGTAATGTAGGGTATGTTCAAAAGGATCTTTTATGTTTTTGGAAATTATGAGAGGAACTGGGAATTATTACTGAAGACTATAAATACCAGACAAAAAAAAAAAAAAAAAAAAAAAAAAAAAAAAAAAAAAAGATAAATAGATAAAAATAAATAAATAAATAAATAAACAAATAAAAAAAATGCACAATTATACTATATAATCCCCAGCCGTACGAAATAACATGGAAAATAAAAACACTGACACTACAATAAAATCTAATCAGTGACGATAATGATGATAACAATAAAGATGATAGCAATAACAATAATAAAACTAATAATGATCGTCATAGTGATGTCATTAATAGAAATAATATCAATTATAAGGATACTTACAATGATGATAATAACCATTGTTATTACATTTATTATTGTAATTATAGTTGTCATCATCATCATCATCATCATCATTATTATCATTGCATTATTATTATTTATCAGTATTATCATTATATTATTATTACTACTATCATTATTATTATTGTTATTGTTATTATCATTGTTATTATGATTATCATCATTATTATTATTATTATTATTATTAATATTATTACCATTATTATCTTTATCAGTATTATCATTATGATCAATATTATTGTTATCGCTATCAATATCATCATCACTTTTGTTATTATTATTATCTATATCATCATTATGTTTGCCTTTATCATTATCATCTTTATCATTATTATCATTATGATCAATATTATTGTTATCGCTATCAATATCATCATCACTTTTGTTATTATTATTATCTATATCATCATTATGTTTGCCTTTATCATTATCATCTTTATCATTATTATCATTATGACAGTCATTATCATCATCATCATATTAGTTGTTAACAGCTTTATATTTATTATATTTTCATTATCATTATCTTTATTTACACCAATACTGTCATTATCACCAATGAAGTTATTGTTATCATTATCATTATTATTGATATTATTTTTACTCATCTTCAGAGTCATTATCATCATTATTTTTAATATTGGTGTCATAATTACTATTCATACTAATTATCTTCATCATTATCATCATCACCAATCATC
>NC_091585.1:20833700-20848700 GCF_042767895.1 Penaeus vannamei
TAATAACGTTGCTGACGAAGATATCTACAATACGAACAGCAAATCAACTCCATTACACCATCCTACACCAAGAACAACACCATCCTACACCCGCTGAATACGCCTCAGCGGGCAAGGAAAGCAGATTACAGACGTGTATTGTGCAGTTGCTGAATAGAGGCGTGTCCCTTTGCAACAGGCGGTATACCAGTCTGTGCTAAGGGGACGTAGGTAATGAATTAATGGCACCAGGTATTCGGCAAATGGGAACTTAAAGTATTGGGGGATTGTAGTCGTGGTTGGGTGTGTTGTGTATGTTTTTTTCTTTTTTTTTACGGATACGGAAGAGGAAACGGACACACACACACACTTAGTCTTCCCAGTATATGTCAGGATAAACTTAAAGTAATTTCAACTGGAAATAACAGTCATCTTCTCCTTAAAATACCTTAAATGATATTAGCCTGGATTACGGACATAGAGACAGGATGGGATACAGACAGACGCAGGTATGGACACACAGCCTCCCTCCCCCCCCCCCCCCCACACACACACCTAGTCTTCCCAGTATATGTCAGGATAAACTTGAAGTAATTTCAGCAATGGAAGTAACAGTCATCTTCTTCTCAAAATACCTTAAGTGATATTAGCCTGGATTACGGACACAGGAAAGGAAACGGACATAGAGACGGGATGGGATTCAGACAGATTCAGGTATGGACACACAGCCTCCCTCCCTCCCCCCCCCCCCCCACACACACACACTTAGTCTTCCCAGTACATGTCAGGATAAACTTAAAGTAATTTCATCAATGGAAGTAACAGTCATCTTCTCCTCAAAATGCCTTAAATGATATTAGTCTGGAAATTTCAAAGTAATTACAGCAATGAAACTAATAGTCATCTTCTCAAAATGCCTTAAATGATATTAGCCTGGAAATTTCAAAGTAATTACAGCAATGAAATTAATAGTCATCTTCTCAAAATGCCTTAAATGATATTAGCCTGGAAATTTCAAAGTAATTACAGCAATGAAATTAATAGTCATCTTCTCAAAAAAACTCAAATAATATTATCCTGAAAATTTCAAATCCGAGAGGGCAAGCGATCGAATGGCCATCGAATCTTCCAGATCTGCCTGGAGCGACAATTCAATCGAGAGACACATTCACTGTATATCTTTTCCTATTTTCTTCCTCCTCTTCTCTTTTTTATAATTATGTGTATCTGTATTTAGCCTCTACATGTTTCAAAAGGTTATTAGTGTTTACATTTTTTTTTTCTGAGAGAAGCGTATGACCTACAGAAGGTTATTGATGTATACACTTTTTTTTTTTTTTTTTTTTTTTTTTGAGGCACCCGAGGGTAGGTATCGTCTGTGAACATTATTGGATCTTTTTTGTTTCTCTCGTTAGTACATTTATTTATCCTCCCGCCTTTGATGAGGGTGTTTTTTTTTCCCCTTTGAAGCTAAAAAAAACTATTCAAGACTTAAAAATGATTGGGTTAATTGATTAAAAAAAAACTATTCATGATTTAAAAATGATTGGGTTAATTGATAAAAAAAACCCTATTCGACTTAAAAATGATTTGGTTAATTGATAAAAAAACATATTCAAGACTTAAAAATGATTGGGTTAATTGATAAAAAAAACCTATTCAAGACTTAAAAATGATTGGGTTAATTGATAAAAAAACTATTCAAGACTTAACAATGATTGGTTAATTGATAAAAAAACCTATTCATGATTTAAAAATGATTGGGTTAATTGATAAAAAAAAAACTATTCAAGACTTAAAAATGATTGGGTTAATTGATAAAAAAACCTATTCAAGATTTAAAAATGATTGGGTTAATTGATAAAAAAACCTATTCAAGATTTAAAAATGATTGGGTTAATTGATAAAAAAAAAACTATTCAAGACTTAAAAATGATTGGGTTAATTGATAAAAAAAAAACTATTCAAGACTTAAAAATGATTTGGTTAATTGATAAAACAACCTATTCAAGACTTAAAAATGATTGGGTTAATTGATAAAAAACAACTATTCAAGACTTAAAAATGATTGGGTTAATTGATAAAAAACCTATTCAAGACTTAAAAATGATTGGGTTAATTGATAAAAAAAACCTATTCAAGATTTAAAAATGATTGGGTTAATTGATAAAAAACCTATTCAAGACTTAAAAATGATTGGGTTAATTGATAAAAAAAACCTATTCAAGACTTAAAAATGATTGGGTTAATTGATAAAAAAAACCTATTCAAGACTTAAAAATGATTGGGTTAATTGATAAAAAACCTATTCAAGACTTAAAAATGATTGGGTTAATTGATAAAAAAAACCTATTCAAGATTTAAAAATGATTGGGTTAATTGATAAAAAACCTATTCAAGACTTAAAAATGATTGGGTTAATTGATAAAAAAAAACTATACAAGACTTAAAAATGATTGGGTTAATTGATAAAAAACCTATTCAAGATTTAAAAATGATTGGGTTAATTGATAAAAAACCTATTCAAGATTTAAAAATGATTGGGTTAATTGATAAAAAAAAACTATACAAGACTTAAAAATGATTGGGTTAATTGATAAAAAAACCTATTCAAGACTTAAAAATGATTGGGTTAATTGATAAAAAAAAACTATTCAAGACTTAAAAATGATTGGGTTAATTGATAAAAAAACCTATTCAAGACTTAAAAATGATTGGGTTAATTGATAAAAAACCTATTCAAGATTTAAAAATGATTGGGTTAATTGATAAAAAACCTATTCAAGATTTAAAAATGATTGGGTTAATTGATAAAAAACCTATTCAAGATTTAAAAATGATTGGGTTAATTGATAAAAAACCTATTCAAGACTTAAAAATGATTGGGTTAATTGATAAAAAAACCTATTCAAGACTTAAAAATGATTGGGTTAATTGATAAAAAAAAAACTATTCAAGACTTAAAAATGATTGGGTTAATTGATAAAAAACCTATTCAAGATTTAAAAATGATTGGGTTAATTGATAAAAAACCTATTCAAGATTTAAAAATGATTGGGTTAATTGATAAAAAACCTATTCAAGATTTAAAAATGATTGGGTTAATTGATAAAAAACCTATTCAAGATTTAAAAATGATTGGGTTAATTGATAAAAAACCTATTCAAGATTTAAAAATGATTGGGTTAATTGATAAAAAACCTATTCAAGATTTAAAAATGATTGGGTTAATTGATAAAAAACCTATTCAAGACTTAAAAATGATTGGGTTAATTGATAAAAAACCTATTCAAGATTTAAAAATGATTGGGTTAATTGATAAAAAACCTATTCAAGATTTAAAAATGATTGGGTTAATTGATAAAAAACCTATTCAAGATTTAAAAATGATTGGGTTAATTGATAAAAAACCTATTCAAGATTTAAAAATGATTGGGTTAATTGATAAAAAAACCTATTCGACTTAAAAATGATTGGGTTAATTGATAAAAAACCTATTCAAGATTTAAAAATGATTGGGTTAATTAATAAAAAAAACCTATTCGACTTAAAAATGATTGGGTTAATTGATAAAAAAACATATTCAAGATTTAAAAATGATTGGGTTAATTAATAAAAAAAACCTATTCGACTTAAAAATGATTGGGTTAATTGATAAAAAACCTATTCAAGATTTAAAAATGATTGGGTTAATTGATAAAAAACCTATTCAAGATTTAAAAATGATTGGGTTAATTGATAAAAAAAAACTATTCAAGACTTAAAAATGATTGGGTTAATTGATAAAAAAACCTATTCAAGATTTAAAAATGATTGGGTTAATTGATAAAAAAAAACTATTCAAGACTTAAAAATGATTGGGTTAATTGATAAAAAAACCTATTCAAGACTTAAAAATGATTGGGTTAATTAATAAAAAAAACCTATTCAAGACTTAAAAATGATTGGGTTAATTGATAAAAAAACCTATTCAAGACTTAAAAATGATTGGGTTAATTGATAAAAAAACCTATTCAAGACTTAAAAATGATTGGGTTAATTGATAAAAAAAAACTATTCAAGATTTAAAAATGATTGGGTTAATTGATAAAAAAACCTATTCGACTTAAAAATGATTGGGTTGATTAATAAAAAAAACCTATTCAAGACTTAAAAATGATTGGGTTAATTGATAAAAAAACTATTCAAGACTTAAAAATGATTGGGTTAATTGATAAAAAAACCTATTCAAGACTTAAAAATGATTGGGTTAATTGATAAAAAAACCTATTCAAGACTTAAAAATGATTGGGTTAATTGATAAAAAAAACTATTCAAGACTTAAAAATGATTGGGTTAATTGATAAAAAAACCTATTCAAGACTTAAAAATGATTGGGTTAATTGATAAAAAAACCTATTCAAGACTTAAAAATGATTGGGTTAATTGATAAAAAAACCTATTCAAGACTTAAAAATGATTGGGTTAATTGATAAAAAAAACCTATTCAAGACTTAAAAATGATTGGGTTAATTGATAAAAAAAACCTATTCAAGACTTAAAAATGATTGGGTTAATTGATAAAAAACCTATTCAAGACTTAAAAATGATTGGGTTAATTGATAAAAAAACTATTCAAGACTTAAAAATGATTGGGTTAATTGATAAAAAAAAACTATTCAAGACTTAAAAATGATTGGGTTAATTGATAAAAAAAACCTATTCAAGACTTAAAAATGATTGGGTTAATTGATAAAAAAACCTATTCAAGATTTAAAAATGATTGGGTTAATTGATAAAAAAACCTATTCAAGATTTAAAAATGATTGGGTTAATTGATAAAAAAAACTATTCAAGATTTAAAAATGATTGGGTTAATTGATAAAAAAACCTATTCAAGATTTAAAAATGATTGGGTTAATTGATAAAAAAAACTATTCAAGACTTAAAAATGATTGGGTTAATTGATAAAAAAAACCTATTCAAGACTTAAAAATGATTGGGTTAATTGATAAAAAAACCTATTCAAGACTTAAAAATGATTGGGTTAATTGATAAAAAAACCTATTCAAGATTTAAAAATGATTGGGTTAATTGATAAAAAAACCTATCCAAGACTTAAAAATGATTGGGTTAATTGATAAAAAAACCTATTCAAGACTTAAAAATGATTGGGTTAATTGATAAAAAAACTATTCAAGACTTAAAAATGATTGGGTTAATTGATAAAAAAACCTATTCAAGACTTAAAAATGATTGGGTTAATTGATAAAAAAACCTATTCAAGACTTAAAAATGATTGGGTTAATTGATAAAAAAAACTATTCAAGACTTAAAAATGATTGGGTTAATTGATAAAAAACCTATTCAAGATTTAAAAATGATTGGGTTAATTGATAAAAAACCTATTCATGATTTAAAAATGATTGGGTTAATTGATAAAAAACCTATTCAAGATTTAAAAATGATTGGGTTAATTGATAAAAACAACTATTCAAGATTTAAAAATGATTGGGTTAATTGAAAAAAAAAACCTATTCAAGACTTAAAATTGATTGGGTTAATTGATAAAAAAACATATTCAAGACTTAAAAATGATTGGGTTAATTGATAAAAAAAACTATTCAAGACTTAAAAATGATTGGGTTAATTGATAAAAAAACCTATTCAAGACTTAAAAATGATTGGGTTAATTGATAAAAAAAACTATTCAAGACTTAAAAATGATTGGGTTAATTGATAAAAAAAACTATTCAAGACTTAAGAATGATTGGGTTAATTGATAAAAAAAACTATTCAAGACTTAAAAATGATTGGGTTAATTGATAAAAAAAACTATTCAAGACTTAAAAATGATTGGGTTAATTGATAAAAAAAAACTATTCAAGACTTAAAAATGATTGGGTTAATTGATAAAAAAAACTATTCAAGACTTAAAAATGATTGGGTTAATTGATAAAAAAACCTATTCAAGACTTAAAAATGATTGGGTTAATTGATAAAAAAACCTATTCAAGACTTAAAAATGATTGGGTTAATTGATAAAAAAAACTATTCAAGACTTAAAAATGATTGGGTTAATTGATAAAAAAAACTATTCAAGACTTAAAAATGATTGGGTTAATTAATAAAAAAAACTATTCAAGACTTAAAAATGATTGGGTTAATTGATAAAAAAACCTATTCAAGATTTAAAAATGATTGGGTTAATTGATAAAAAAAACTATTCAAGACTTAAAAATGATTGGGTTAATTGATAAAAAAAACTATTCAAGACTTAAAAATGATTGGGTTAATTGATAAAAAAACCTATTCAAGACTTAAAAATGATTGGGTTAATTGATAAAAAAAACTATTCAAGACTTAAAAATGATTGGGTTAATTGATAAAAAAAACTATTCAAGACTTAAAAATGATTGGGTTAATTGATAAAAAAAACTATTCAAGACTTAAAAATGATTGGGTTAATTGATAAAAAAAACTATTCAAGACTTAAAAATGATTGGGTTAATTGATAAAAAAAAACTATTCAAGACTTAAAAATGATTGGGTTAATTGATAAAAAAAACTATTCAAGACTTAAAAATGATTGGGTTAATTGATAAAAAAAAACTATTCAAGACTTAAAAATGATTTGGTTAATTGATAAAAAAACCTATTCAAGACTTAAAAATGATTGGGTTAATTGATAAAAAAAACTATTCAAGACTTAAAAATGATTGGGTTAATTGATAAAAAAAACTATTCAAGACTTAAAAATGATTGGGTTAATTGATAAAAAAACCTATTCAAGACTTAAAAATGATTGGGTTAATTGATAAAAAAAACTATTCAAGACTTAAAAATGATTGGGTTAATTGATAAAAAAAAACTATTCAAGACTTAAAAATGATTGGGTTAATTGATAAAAAAACCTATTCAAGACTTAAAAATGATTGGGTTAATTGATAAAAAAACCTATTCAAGACTTAAAAATGATTGGGTTAATTGATAAAAAAAAACTATTCAAGACTTAAAAATGATTGGGTTAATTGATAAAAAAACCTATTCAAGACTTAAAAATGATTGGGTTAATTGATAAAAAAACCTATTCAAGACTTAAAAATGATTGGGTTAATTGATAAAAAAAACTATTCAAGACTTAAAAATGATTGGGTTAATTGATAAAAAAACCTATTCAAGACTTAAAAATGATTGGGTTAATTGATAAAAAAAACTATTCAAGACTTAAAAATGATTGGGTTAATTGATAAAAAAAACTATTCAAGACTTAAAAATGATTGGGTTAATTGATAAAAAAACCTATTCAAGACTTAAAAATGATTGGGTTAATTGATAAAAAAAACTATTCAAGACTTAAAAATGATTGGGTTAATTGATAAAAAAAACTATTCAAGACTTAAAAATGATTGGGTTAATTGATAAAAAAAACCTATTCAAGACTTAAAAATGATTGGGTTAATTGATAAAAAACCTATTCAAGACTTAAAAATGATTGGGTTAATTGATAAAAAACCTATTCAAGATTTAAAAATGATTGGGTTAATTGATAAAAAAAACCTATTCAAGACTTAAAAATGATTGGGTTAATTGATAAAAAACCTATTCAAGACTTAAAAATGATTGGGTTAATTGATAAAAAAAAACTATTCAAGACTTAAAAATGATTGGGTTAATTGATAAAAAAACTATTCAAGACTTAAAAATGATTTGGTTAATTGATAAAAAAACCTATTCAAGACTTAAAAATGATTGGGTTAATTGATAAAAAAACTATTCAAGACTTAAAAATGATTTGGTTAATTGATAAAAAAACCTATTCAAGACTTAAAAATGATTGGGTTAATTGATAAAAAAACTATTCAAGACTTAAAAATGATTTGGTTAATTGATAAAAAAACCTATTCAAGATATAAAAATGATTGGGTTAATTGATAAAAAAAACCTATTCGACTTAAAAATGATTGGGTTAATTGATAAAAAACCTATTCAAGATTTAAAAATGATTGGGTTAATTAATAAAAAAACCTATTCAAGACTTAAAAATTATTGGGTTAATTGATAAAAAAACCTATTCAAGACTTAAAAATGATTGGGTTGATTGATAAAAAAACCTATTCAAGATTTAAAAATGATTGGGTTAATTGATAAAAAACCTATTCAAGATTTAAAAATGATTGGGTTAATTGATAAAAAAAACTATTCAAGACTTAAAAATGATTGGGTTAATTGATAAAAAAAACTATTCAAGACTTAAAAATGATTGGGTTAATTGATAAAAAAAACTATTCAAGACTTAAAAATGATTGGGTTAATTGATAAAAAAACCTATTCAAGATTTAAAAATGATTGGGTTGATTAATAAAAAAAACCTATTCAAGACTTAAAAATGATTGGGTTAATTGATAAAAAAAACTATTCAAGACTTAAAAATGATTGGGTTAATTGATAAAAAAACCTATTCAAGACTTAAAAATGATTGGGTTAATTGATAAAAAACCTATTCAAGACTTAAAAATGATTGGGTTAATTGATAAAAAAACCTATTCAAGACTTAAAAATGATTGGGTTAATTGATAAAAAAACCTATTCAAGACTTAAAAATGATTGGGTTAATTGATAAAAAAACCTATTCAAGACTTAAAAATGATTGGGTTAATTGATAAAAAAAAACTATTCAAGACTTAAAAATGATTGGGTTAATTGATAAAAAAAACTATTCAAGACTTAAAAATGATTGGGTTAATTGATAAAAAAACCTATTCAAGATTTAAAAATGATTGGGTTGATTAATAAAAAAAACCTATTCAAGACTTAAAAATGATTGGGTTAATTGATAAAAAAACCTATTCGACTTAAAAATGATTGGGTTAATTGATAAAAAACCTATTCAAGACTTAAAAATGATTGGGTTAATTGATAAAAAACCTATTCAAGACTTAAAAATGATTGGGTTAATTGATAAAAAACCTATTCAAGACTTAAAAATGATTGGGTTAATTGATAAAAAAACCTATTCAAGACTTAAAAATGATTGGGTTAATTGATAAAAAAACCTATTCAAGACTTAAAAATGATTGGGTTAATTGATAAAAAAACCTATTCAAGATTTAAAAATGATTGGGTTAATTGATAAAAAAAACTATTCAAGACTTAAAAATGATTGGGTTAATTGATAAAAAAAACTATTCAAGACTTAAAAATGATTGGGTTAATTGATAAAAAAACCTATTCAAGATTTAAAAATGATTGGGTTGATTAATAAAAAAAACCTATTCAAGACTTAAAAATGATTGGGTTAATTGATAAAAAAACCTATTCGACTTAAAAATGATTGGGTTAATTGATAAAAAACCTATTCAAGACTTAAAAATGATTGGGTTAATTGATAAAAAACCTATTCAAGACTTAAAAATGATTGGGTTAATTGATAAAAAAACCTATTCAAGACTTAAAAATGATTGGGTTAATTGATGAAAAAAAAACTATTCAAGACTTAAAAATGATTGGGTTAATTGATAAAAAAACCTATTCAAGACTTAAAAATGATTGGGTTAATTGATAAAAAAACCTATTCAAGACTTAAAAATGATTGGGTTAATTGATAAAAAAAACTATTCAAGACTTAAAAATGATTGGGTTAATTGATAAAAAACCTATTCAAGACTTAAAAATGATTGGGTTAATTGATAAAAAAACCTATTCAAGACTTAAAAATTATTGGGTTAATTGATAAAAAAACCTATTCAAGACTTAAAAATGATTGGGTTAATTGATAAAAAACCTATTCAAGACTTAAAAATTATTGGGTTAATTGATAAAAAAACCTATTCAAGACTTAAAAATGATTGGGTTAATTGATAAAAAACCTATTCAAGACTTAAAAATGATTGGGTTAATTGATAAAAAAACCTATTCAAGACTTAAAAATGATTGGGTTAATTGATAAAAAAACCTATTCAAGACTTAAAAATGATTGGGTTAATTGATAAAAAAAAACTATTCAAGACTTAAAAATGATTGGGTTAATTGATAAAAAACCTATTCAAGACTTAAAAATGATTGGGTTAATTGATAAAAAAAAAACTATTCAAGACTTAAAAATGATTGGGTTAATTGATAAAAAAACCTATTCAAGACTTAAAAATGATTGGGTTAATTGATAAAAAACCTATTCAAGACTTAAAAATGATTGGGTTAATTGATAAAAAACCTATTCAAGACTTAAAAATGATTGGGTTAATTGATAAAAAACCTATTCAAGACTTAAAAATGATTGGGTTAATTGATAAAAAAACCTATTCAAGACTTAAAAATGATTGGGTTAATTGATAAAAAAAACCTATTCAAGACTTAAAAATGATTGGGTTAATTGATAAAAAAACCTATTCAAGACTTAAAAATGATTGGGTTAATTGATAAAAAAACCTATTCAAGACTTAAAAATGATTGGGTTAATTGATAAAAAAACCTATTCAAGACTTAAAAATGATTGGGTTAATTGATAAAAAAACCTATTCAAGACTTAAAAATGATTGGGTTAATTGATAAAAAACCTATTCAAGACTTAAAAATGATTGGGTTAATTGATAAAAAAACCTATTCAAGACTTAAAAATGATTGGGTTAATTGATAAAAAACCTATTCAAGACTTAAAAATGATTGGGTTAATTGATAAAAAAAACCTATTCAAGACTTAAAAATGATTGGGTTAATTGATAAAAAACCTATTCAAGACTTAAAAATGATTGGGTTAATTGATAAAAAAACCTATTCAAGATTTAAAAATGATTGGGTTAATTGATAAAAAAACCTATTCAAGACTTAAAAATGATTGGGTTAATTGATAAAAAAACCTATTCAAGACTTAAAAATGATTGGGTTAATTGATAAAAAAAACTATTCAAGACTTAAAAATGATTGGGTTAATTGATAAAAAAAACTATTCAAGACTTAAAAATGATTGGGTTAATTGATAAAAAAAAACTATTCAAGACTTAAAAATGATTGGGTTAATTGATAAAAAAACCTATTCAAGACTTAAAAATGATTGGGTTAATTGATAAAAAAACCTATTCAAGACTTAAAAATGATTGGGTTAATTGATAAAAAAAAACTATTCAAGATTTAAAAATGATTGGGTTAATTGATAAAAAAACCTATTCAAGACTTAAAAATGATTGGGTTAATTGATAAAAAACCTATTCAAGACTTAAAAATGATTGGGTTAATTGATAAAAAACCTATTCAAGACTTAAAAATGATTGGGTTAATTGATAAAAAACCTATTCAAGACTTAAAAATGATTGGGTTAATTGATAAAAAAACCTATTCAAGACTTAAAAATGATTGGGTTAATTGATAAAAAACCTATTCAAGACTTAAAAATGATTGGGTTAATTGATAAAAAAACCTATTCAAGACTTAAAAATGATTGGGTTAATTGATAAAAAACCTATTCAAGACTTAAAAATGATTGGGTTAATTGATAAAAAAACCTATTCAAGACTTAAAAATGATTGGGTTAATTGATAAAAAACCTATTCAAGACTTAAAAATGATTGGGTTAATTGATAAAAAAACCTATTCAAGACTTAAAAATGATTGGGTTAATTGATAAAAAACCTATTCAAGACTTAAAAATGATTGGGTTAATTGATAAAAAAAACCTATTCAAGACTTAAAAATGATTGGGTTAATTGATAAAAAACCTATTCAAGACTTAAAAATGATTGGGTTAATTGATAAAAAAACCTATTCAAGATTTAAAAATGATTGGGTTAATTGATAAAAAAACCTATTCAAGACTTAAAAATGATTGGGTTAATTGATAAAAAAACCTATTCAAGACTTAAAAATGATTGGGTTAATTGATAAAAAAAACTATTCAAGACTTAAAAATGATTGGGTTAATTGATAAAAAAAACTATTCAAGACTTAAAAATGATTGGGTTAATTGATAAAAAAAACTATTCAAGATTTAAAAATGATTGGGTTGATTGATAAAAAAAACCTATTCAAGACTTAAAAATGATTGGGTTAATTGATAAAAAACCTATTCAAGACTTAAAAATGATTGGGTTAATTGATAAAAAAACCTATTCAAGATTTAAAAATGATTGGGTTAATTGATAAAAAAACCTATTCAAGACTTAAAAATGATTGGGTTAATTGATAAAAAAAACCTATTCAAGACTTAAAAATGATTGGGTTAATTGATAAAAAACCTATTCAAGACTTAAAAATGATTGGGTTAATTGATAAAAAAACCTATTCAAGATTTAAAAATGATTGGGTTAATTGATAAAAAAACCTATTCAAGACTTAAAAATGATTGGGTTAATTGATAAAAAAACCTATTCAAGACTTAAAAATGATTGGGTTAATTGATAAAAAAAACTATTCAAGACTTAAAAATGATTGGGTTAATTGATAAAAAAAACTATTCAAGACTTAAAAATGATTGGGTTAATTGATAAAAAAAACTATTCAAGACTTAAAAATGATTGGGTTAATTGATAAAAAAACCTATTCAAGACTTAAAAATGATTGGGTTAATTGATAAAAAACCTATTCAAGACTTAAAAATGATTGGGTTAATTGATAAAAAACCTATTCAAGACTTAAAAATGATTGGGTTAATTGATAAAAAAAACCTATTCAAGACTTAAAAATGATTGGGTTAATTGATAAAAAACCTATTCAAGACTTAAAAATGATTGGGTTAATTGATAAAAAAACCTATTCAAGACTTAAAAATGATTGGGTTAATTGATAAAAAACCTATTCAAGACTTAAAAATGATTGGGTTAATTGATAAAAAAAACCTATTCAAGACTTAAAAATGATTGGGTTAATTGATAAAAAACCTATTCAAGACTTAAAAATGATTGGGTTAATTGATAAAAAAACCTATTCAAGATTTAAAAATGATTGGGTTAATTGATAAAAAAACCTATTCAAGACTTAAAAATTATTGGGTTAATTGATAAAAAAAACCTATTCAAGATTTAAAAATGATTGGGTTAATTGATAAAAAAAACCTATTCAAGACTTAAAAATGATTGGGTTAATTGATAAAAAAAAACTATTCAAGATTTAAAAATGATTGGGTTAATTGATAAAAAAACCTATTCAAGATTTAAAAATGATTGGGTTAATTGATAAAAAACCTATTCAAGATTTAAAAATGATTGGGTTAATTGATAAAAAAAACCTATTCAAGACTTAAAAATGATTGGGTTAATTGATAAAAAACCTATTCAAGACTTAAAAATGATTGGGTTAATTGATAAAAAAAACCTATTCAAGATTTAAAAATGATTGGGTTAATTGATAAAAAAACCTATTCAAGATTTAAAAATGATTGGGTTAATTGATAAAAAAAACCTATTCAAGACTTAAAAATGATTGGGTTAATTGATAAAAAACCTATTCAAGATTTAAAAATGATTGGGTTAATTGATAAAAAAAACCTATTCAAGACTTAAAAATGATTGGGTTAATTGATAAAAAAAACTATTCAAGATTTAAAAATGATTGGGTTAATTGATAAAAAAACCTATTCAAGATTTAAAAATGATTGGGTTAATTGATAAAAAAAACCTATTCAAGACTTAAAAATGATTGGGTTAATTGATAAAAAACCTATTCAAGATTTAAAAATGATTGGGTTAATTGATAAAAAAACCTATTCAAGACTTAAAAATTATTGGGTTAATTGATAAAAAAAACCTATTCAAGATTTAAAAATGATTGGGTTAATTGATAAAAAAACCTATTCAAGATTTAAAAATGATTGGGTTAATTGATAAAAAAAACCTATTCAAGATTTAAAAATGATTGGGTTAATTGATAAAAAAAAACTATTCAAGATTTAAAAATGATTGGGTTAATTGATAAAAAAACCTATTCAAGATTTAAAAATGATTGGGTTAATTGATAAAAAACCTATTCAAGATTTAAAAATGATTGGGTTAATTGATAAAAAAACCTATTCAAGACTTAAAAATGATTGGGTTAATTGATAAAAAACCTATTCAAGACTTAAAAATGATTGGGTTAATTGATAAAAAAAAACTATTCAAGACTTAAAAATGATTGGGTTAATTGATAAAAACAACTATTCAAGATTTAAAAATGATTGGGTTAATTGATAAAAAAAACTATTCAAGACTTAAAAATGATTGGGTTAATTGATAAAAAACCTATTCAAGATTTAAAAATGATTGGGTTAATTGATAAAAAAACCTATTCAAGACTTAAAAATGATTGGGTTAATTGATAAAAACAACTATTCAAGATTTAAAAATGATTGGGTTAATTGATAAAAACAACTATTCAAGATTTAAAAATGATTGGGTTAATTGATAAAAAAACCTATTCAAGACTTAAAAATGATTGGGTTAATTGATAAAAAAACCTATTCAAGACTTAAAAATGATTGGGTTAATTGATAAAAACAACTATTCAAGATTTAAAAATGATTGGGTTAATTGATAAAAACAACTATTCAAGATTTTAAAATGATTGGGTTAATTGATAAAAAAAACTATTCAAGATTTAAAAATGATTGGGTTAATTGATAAAAAAAACCTATTCAAGATTTAAAAATGATTGGGTTAATTAATAAAAACAACTATTCAAGACTTAAAAATGATTGGGTTAATTGATAAAAAACCTATTCAAGACCAAAAAATGATTGGGTTAATTGATAAAAAACCTATTCAAGATTCAAAAATGATTGGGTTAATTGATAAAAAACCTATTCAAGATTTAAAAATGATTAGGTTAATTGATAAAAAACCTATTCAAGACTTAAAAATGATTGGGTTAATTGATAAAAAACCTATTCAAGATTCAAAAATGATTGGGTTAATTGATAAAAAACCTATTCAAGATTCAAAAATGATTGGGTTAATTGATAAAAAACCTATTCAAGACTTAAAAATGATTGGGTTAATTGATAAAAAACCTATTCAAGATTCAAAAATGATTGGGTTAATTGATAAAAAACCTATTCAAGATTCAAAAATGATTGGG
>NC_091585.1:20856200-20858337 GCF_042767895.1 Penaeus vannamei
ATTTATTCATTTTACTTATATCACTTCCATTCTTTATTACCAGAGTTTCGAAATTATTTGAAAGTTATATTAGAAATTAAAATTCACGAATATGACTCTAAAGCCGTTCGTTATTTGCTAATGAAAAAAGAATCAATTTGTAACTGTCATAATTAAGTGAGGAAGAATCTTTTATATTCATTATATAATATGTATATAATGGTTTCATTAATCAAAGAGCGACTGAATACTGTACAAGCTTAGTGTGGTCATTCAAGGGTCAATCTACATTTAACGTAATTAATTAGGGTATTTTATCAGTTGATGCAATTTCCCTCTCAAGAAAGTGCAACCTCAGTCATATGTGAAATGCAAATGGAGGGTATGGATATGGTGCAATCATTTTTGTTTTTTAACATCACTATCACACATGGACACCCGCACACTTACACAAGCACATATACAACGATAGATATTGCCACACACACACACACACACACACACACACACACACACACACACACACACACACACACACACACACACACATAAACTCGAAGAGCATCTTTTCTAAACCAGTGATTCAAAATATTTTTACATTCACGGCTCCTTCCTAAAATTTCCAACATATCATTTTGCTCAATCAGCTGACACCCACGTGATCTTTCTTGAGAATACCATAACAATATCCTGCTTTACATACCATGGATCGCTGAATCATGGATTTTTTTTTTTTCAGAGGTAGGTTGCTCTCAAGGAATTACTTCATGAAAAACAACTCAAAACACATATTCTAAAAAAAAATATATATATTATAAAACAAACAAACATAACGGTGCTTTCCACAACCATTTTTTGAGTAAAAATGCCTTGATTTAACCTTTGATTAGCCACTCGCAGCTAAAAGGGAACCGGTTTAATTCATTTAATGTATAAAGGTTTGAATGAATCATACACACACAGAGACACCCACCCACACCCACACCCACATTTTTAATCAATTTATTTATGGCTTATGTAGTTTATCCTTTTCTCTCCTTTTTGCAACCGACGCAACATTTTCATAGATTTTTTTTCCAATTATTTATTTTCCGCTTTTCTGTGGCTTTTACCACTTTCCCTCTTTCCACTCACCACTGACTTAATCAGCTAATGATAATAATAATAAAAAAATGCTTCATGTTTATACCTATATGATGAATTCTCACACACACATATATATGTAGAATATCATTCTCTCTCTCTCTCTCTCTTTCTCTCTCTCTCTCTCTCTCTCTCTCTCTCTCTCTCCCTCCCTCCCTTTCTCCCTCCCTCCCTCTCTCCCTCCCTCTCCCTCTCCCTCCCTCTCCTTCCCTCTCTCGCTCTCGCTCTCTCCCTTCCTCCCTCTCCCTCCCTCTCTCTCCCTCTCCCTCCCTCCCTCCCTCCATCTCCCTCCCAACCCTCCCTCCCTCTCCCTCCTTCCCTCCCTTCCTCCCTCTCCCTCCCTCTTTCTTCCTTTTACAACGAAACTGAAAGCATTACGTAACTAAAGCCTTTTTTTTTTTTTAGAACGTCCCAACCGGCCCATTATTCCTCCTCTGTTTCGGTCTTTCGTCATCTGTCACAATGAGCTTTGTTCGAACGCAATAAGGCTTTTTTCTCCATCCGAGTTTTGTCATGTAAGAAGCGTAGGCAGTTGCGTGCCGTCCCCTGATGAACGATTGCAGTTGTCAAGATGTTTTGCAACGTTGATGTGTAATTTCGTTGCAGGCGGTTGCATATTGTGTGTACCATGTTTTTTTTATTATTATTTTATTTTTTATTATTTTTTAGAAAGATGTGGGTGTCATATACTTGGAATGTAAGTTTTTTTTTTAATTTATTTATCATTATTTTTTTTTTTGAAAGATGTGGGTGTCATATACTTGGATTTTTTTTTTTTTTTTTTTTTTTTTTAGAAATATGTGGGTGTCATATACATGGAATGTAAGTATGACAAACACATCAAGGATCGCCAAGTAATAACAATATTCATGCAATACGGAATGTTATGAATAACTTAATACAAAACTCGATAAGTGAAATAAAGGATTTTACTTGGTGTTGTATTAAATCTATGATTATCATTGTTATTATTAATATTACTACCATTATCATTATTAGTAATACATCTGTGTAT
>NC_091585.1:20863837-20876337 GCF_042767895.1 Penaeus vannamei
CGAGTTAATGTTATGGCTTGCTACCTTCTCTCTGTGTAACTCTTAATCTCTCTCTCTCTTTTACTCTTTCTCTTTCTCTCTCTCTTACTCTTTCTCTCTCTCTCTTTCTTAACCTCTTCCTCTCTGTCTCTCTCTTTCTCTCTCTGTTTCTCACTCTTACTTTCTTACACACACACACTCTCTCTCTTTCTCTCTCTTACTCTCTCTCTCTCTCTCTCTTTCTCTCTGTATGTATGTGCGGATATATGTGTGCGTATGTTTGTGTGTGCGTGTATGTGTATGTTAATGTGTGTTAGTGTGTGTGCGTATTTGTGTGTGTGTGTATGTATGTGTGTGTTTGTGTGTGTGTGTGTAATGCGTGTGTGTATATGTGTGTGTGTGCTTATGTGATGTGTAATACAGCTTAATTTTACCAACAATATCATATTAACTGTATACCGCCAGTCATTCACTCGAGATACAATTATATTTAACTACATATGACTAAAGTATAGATAGTTTAATATATTATGATGGTTTAATTCCCGGAAAAGACCACCATTAATCCATTTCGTCGACTCATTTTGAAATAAAACGGTTTCTCTATTCTTCATGTGACATAGAATGACAATCAGATTTGTGTGTAATGAATAGCTTTTTTTTACGTTGAAATTAATGGAAAAAAAAAAAATACAATTCTCTCTCGGTATTTCTGTCTGTTGCAATGCAGTAAATGACCTTTAGTCCAGTATCAAAATTTGCCTTTATAGGTATTCACACACACTAAATACATTTCTGAATTTGCAAATTATCAAGGAATCACCAGCTGCAATTGAAAGGTGAAACATCAACTTTGAACATATAATTATTTATAGAATTTTGAATTTAAAAAAATCACCTGGTCATGCAGCCATTTTCGAAAAACATGTTATATTTATGCTTCAAAAGCCACACCGTGGGAATAATGATATATCTCTGCGTGTGTGTGTGTTTGTGTGTGCGTGTATATGTGTGTGTATGTGTGTGTGTCCGTGTGTGTGTGTGTGTGTTTGTGTGTTTGTGTTTGTCTGTGTGTATATGTATGTGTGTGTGTGTGTAGTGCGTGTGTAGTGCGTGTGTGTATATGTGTGTGTGTGTGTTTATGTGATGTGTAATACAGCTTAAATTTACCAATATCATATTGATTGTATACCGTCAGTCATTCACTCGAGATGCAATTATATTTAACTACATATGACTAAAGTATAGATAGTTTAATATATTATGATGGTTTAATTCCCGGAAAAAGACCACCATTAATCTATTTCGTCGACTCAATTTGAAATAAAACGGTTTCTCTATTCTTCATGTGACATAGAATGACAATCAGATTTGTGTGTAATGAATAGCTTTATTTACGATGAAATTAATGGAAAAAAAAAATACAATTCTCTCTCGGTATTTCTGTCTGTTGCAATGCAGTAAATGACCTTTAGTCCAGTATCAAAATTCGCGTTTATATTCACACACAGTAAATACATTTCTGAATTTGCAAATTATCAAGGAATCACCAGCTGCAATTGCAAGGTAAAACATCAACTTTGAACATATAATTATTTATAGAATTGTGAATTTAAAAAAATCATCTGATCATGCAGCCATTTTCGAAAAACATGTTACATTTATATTTCAAAAGCCGCACCGTGGGAATAATGATATATCTCTGCGTGTGTGTGTGTCTGTGTGTGTTTGTGTGTGCGTGTGTGTGCTTGTGTGTGTGTATGTGTACGTGTTTGTATACGTGTGTGTGTGTGTGTGTGTGTGTGTGTGTGTGTGTGTGTGTGTGTGTGTGTGTGTGTGTGTGTGTGTGTATGGCGCGTGTATGTGAGTGTATGCGTGCCTGCGTGTGTCTGTGTGTGTGTGTGTATGTGAGTGTATGCGTGCCTGCGTGTGTATGTATAAGCGTGCCTGCGTGTGTCTGTGCGTGCCTGCGTATATCTGAGTATGTGTGTGCGTGTATGTCTGCCTGCAATGAAAACGATTTCATGAACACACGTATTTCTCGAGACTGATCTGCTTATGCGAAATTACGTCTTTTGTTGCATGTGCAAATCGGCTTTTGGTGTCAGGTGCTCCTTAGGGTTTAATGATGGTGATTATATTATCATTAACAACTGCAACAGTAATGATGATAATGATGGGGATGAGAATGGTAATGATGATGATGTTGATGGTGTTGGTGGTGATGATGGTGATGATGATGATGATGGTGATAATGGTGGTGATGGTGATGATGATAAAGATGATAGTGGTATTAATAATGATAACAATAAAAACAATGGTAATCATAATGATGATGATAATGGCAGTAACAACAGTGATGATTAATAATCATAATTATGATAATAATGATAATATTGATAACGGTTATAATGACAATAATAATAACAATATGATTTATCGTATATTCGTCTCTTTCTCGCCCTCCTCATTCTTCTATTCCTCCTTCCCTCCTCCTCCTCCTCCTCTTCCTAACCCTTTTTCTCCTCCCCCTCCTCCTCTTCCCAACCCTCTCTCTCCTCCTCCCTCTTCCTAACCCTCTTTCTCCTCCTCTTCCTGCTTCTCCTCCTCCTCTAACCCTCTTTCTCCTCCTTCTCCTCCCCGTCCTCCTTCCTGCTTCTCTTCCTCCTCCTTCTCCTCTTCCTAACCTCTTTCTCTTCCTCCTTCACCTCCTCGTCCTCCTCCTCTTCCTGCTTCTCCTCTTCTCCCTCCTCCTCCTCTTCCTAATCCTCCTTCTCCTCCCCGTCCTCCTCCTATTCCTAACCCTCTTTATCCTCCTCCTCTCTTCCTAACCCTCTTTCTCCTCCTCTTCCTAACCGTCTCTCTCCTCCTCCTACTTCTCCTCCCCGTCCTCCTCCTCTTCCTAACCCTCTTTCTCCTCCTCCTCCTTGATTGATTAATAAAGAAATATTGCATTAATTCCACTTTGTAATAAAAAAGATTCATTTGATTCCTGAACGAAAATAATATATAAAATAGAGGAAAAATGATAGAGGAAAAATTAAGCATTGAGAGTGTGTCTCAAAATTATCAAAATTACCACGTATTTGGACCGTCTAGCAACCATTTCGCCCATGCTCTGTACTAAAAACATTTTATTGACACTAAAACAACCCATATCATATCTCCCCCAAAAAGCAAATATGAAATGGAGTTTCCAACGCGGTTTTACTTCTCTCTCTCTCTCTCTCGATCTATCTTTCTCTCTCTCTCTTTTTCTTTCGTTCTCTCTCTCTCTCTCTCTCTCTCTTTCTCTCTTTATCTCTCTCTTTCTCTCTCTTTCTCGCTCTCTCTCTCTCTCTCTTTCTCTCTTTATCTCTCTCTCTCTCTCTCTCTCTCGCTTTCTTTCACTCTGTCTCTCTCTCTTTCTCACTCTCCCTTTCTTTCTCCCTTTCTCTCTCTCTCTCTCTCTCTCTCTCTTTCAAAAAAAAAAAAAAAAAGAAAGAAAGAAAGAAAAAAGCCAAGTAAACCTAATATCGCTTAAAAAAAAAAAAAAAAAAAAAAAATGATACGCGGTTATTTATCGTGTAATAAAAAGCCATCTCTTCCTGTTTGCTTTCCCTTCTAGCTTCGCTGTTTGCTTCCATAAAGTTTCGTAATGGAAAAAAAGCGTCAGCCACAAGTCATACCGTAGCCAGGCTGTTCGCGAGATGCAATTGAAACCGTTCAGAAAATCTATTACTTTTTATTTCTTATCTTTCATATCTGTTGACTTACCTTCAGAAAATCTATTACTTTTTATTTCTTATCTTTCATATCTAATTGAAACCGTTCAGAAAATCTATTACTTTTGTCTTCACTTTCTTATCTTTCATATCTAATTGAAACCGTTCAGAAAATCTATTACTTTTTCTGCACTTACTTATCTTTCATATCTGTTGACTTACCTCCAGAAAATCTATGACTTTTTATTTCTTATCTTTCATATCTAATTGAAACCGTTCAGAAAATCTATTACTTTTTTCTTTACTTTCTTATCTTTCATATCTGTTGACTTACCTTCAGAAAATCTATTACTTTTTTCTTTACTTTCTTATCTTTCATATCTGTTGACTTACCTTCAGAAAATCTATTACTTTTTATTTCTCATCTTTCATATCTAATTGAAACCGTTCAGAAAATCTATTACTTTTTTCTTTACTTTCTTATCTTTCATATCTGTTGACTTACCTTCAGAAAATCTATTACTTTTTATTTCTTATCTTTTATATCTAATTGAAACCGTTCAGAAAATCTATTACTTTTTTCTTTACTTTCTTATCTTTCATATCTGTCGACTCACCTTCAGAAAATCTATTACTTTTTATTTCTTATCTTTCATATCTAATTGAAACCGTTCAGAAAATCTATTACTTTTTATTTCTTATCTTTCATATCTGTTGACTCACCTTCAAAAAATCTATTACTTTTTATTTCTTATCTTTCATATCTAATTGAAACCGTTCAGAAAATCTATTACTTTTTTCTTTACTTTCTTATCTTTCATATCTGTTGACTTACCTTCAGAAAATCTATTACTTTTTATTTCTTATCTTTCATATCTAATTGAAACCGTTCAGAAAATCTATTACTTTTTTCTTTACTTTCTTATCTTTCATATCTAATTGAAACCGTTCAGAAAATCTATTACTTTTTATTTCTTATCTTTCATATCTGTTGACTTACCTTCAGAAAATCTATTACTTTTTATTTCTTATCTTTCATATCTAATTAAAACCGTTCAGAAAATCTATTAACTTTTTTCTTTACTTTCTTATCTTTCATATCTGTTGACTTACCTTCAGAAAATATATTACTTTTTATTTCTTATCTTTCATATCTAATTGAAACCGTTCAGAAAATCTATTACTTTTTATTTACTTTCTTATCTTTCATATCTATTGACTTACCTTCAGAAAATCTATTACTTTTTCTTTACTTTCTTATCTTTCATATCTGTTGACTCACCTCCAGAAAATCTATGACTTTTTATTTCTTATCTTTCATATCTAATTGAAACCGTTCAGAAAATCTATTACTTTTATTTCTTATCTTTCATATCTGTTGACTTACCTTCAGAAAATCTATTACTTTTTATTTCTTATCTTTCATATCCAATTGAAACCGTTCAGAGAATCTATTACTTTTTATTTCTTATCTTTCATATCCAATTGAAACCGTTCAGAAAATCTATTACTTTTTATTTCTTATCTTTCATATCTAATTAAAACCGTTCAGAAAATCTATTACTTTTTTCTTTACTTTCTTATCTTTCATATCTGTTGACTCACCTTCAGAAAATCTATTACTTTTTATTTCTTATCTTTCATATTTAATTGAAACCGTTCAGAAAATCTATTACTTTTTTCTTTACTTTCTTATCTTTCATATCTAATTGAAACCGTTCAGAAAATCTATTACTTTTTTCTTCACTTTCTTATCTTTCATATCTGTTGACTTACCTTCAGAAAATCTATTACTTTTTATTTCTTATCTTTCATATCTAATTGAAACCGTTCAGAAAATCTATTACTTTTTATTTACTTTCTTATCTTTCATATCTATTGACTTACCTTCAGAAAATCTATTACTTTTTATTTCTTATCTTTCATATCCAATTGAAACAGTTCAGAAAATCTATTACTTTTTCTTTATTTTCTTATCTTTCATATCTGTTGACTTACCTTCAGAAAATCTATTACTTTTTTCTTTACTCTCTTATCTTTCATATCTGTTGACTTACCTTCAGAAAATCTATTACTTTTTTCTTTACTTTCTTATCTTTCATATCTGTTGACTTACCTTTGAACGCATTGGATATCTATGTTTCTTTTATTTATTTATTCATAGACTTATTTCAATTCATATTGTGTTCTTTGGGAGGGCGTAGTTATGTTTACAATACGATGGTTTCTTTGTATTGAGAGAGGAAACGTATTTTTATGACATGTCAATTTTTGGTACATGTCTGTCTCTGAAGACATCGCTCTATCGCAGAATGTAAATGGGAAAAAAGGAAAAAAGGAAAAAAAACATCGCTTTATCGCAGAATGTAAATGGAAAAAAAAGGAAAAAAAAAAACATCGCTCTATCGCAGAATGTAAAAGGAAAAAAAGAAAAAAAAAATAGGGTCAACAGCAATCAGAAAAGACAACACATTCGAAACATGAAAATAAAATAGAAAAAAATAAATGAAATTTTTGTACGGAGGAAATAAAATGTTGACATCAAAGGTTCGGGTTTTCAATCTGTTGCGTACTGTGTTGCAGAAGCCGGTTATAGTGAATCTGGAATTCTTTGTTTCCTTATGATCTTTAACTCGTTTGCGAAATCCTGAAATGTTCTTTAACAAAGGAAGTTGTTTGCGAAATCCTGAAATGTTCTTCAACAAAGGAACTTGTTTGCGAAATCCTGAAATGTTCTTTAACTAAATAACTTGTTTGCGAAATCCTGAAATGTTCTTTAACAAAGAAACTTATTTGTGAAATCCTGAAATGTTCTTCAACAAATCAACTTGTTTGCGAAATCTTGAAATATTCTATACCAAAGAAACTTGTTTGCGAAAACCTGAAATGTTCCTTACCAAAAGAACATATCAAATCAGTATATATATATATATTAGCAACATATCAAATCAATATATATATATATCTTTGGCTACTGAAGCAAATACGAGAGCGGAAGATACAGACCCGAAGGCCATATGAAAGAAAACTGAAAAAGTAAAATGGTTTTAAAAAGAGGGCGTGGCAGACGGCACATAAACCGAGTGGGATGAGGAGAGCAGAGGAGAAAGAAATGGAGAGAAACATAGGCCGAGGAGGGAGGTGAGGAAAGGGGGAAGGAGGAGGAGAAGGAAGAGAAGAAGAAGGAGGAGGAGAAGAAGGACGAGGAGAAGAAAGAGGAGGAGGAGAAGGAAGAGGAGAAGAAGGAGGAGGGGAAGGAGGAGGAGGAGAAGGAGGAGGAGGAGAACAAGGAGGAGGAGAACAAGGAGGAGGAGGAGAACAAGGAGGAGGAGGAGAACAAGAAGGAGGAGGAAGGAAGAAGAAGGAGGAGGAGAAGAAGAGGAGGAGTAGAAGAGGAGGAGGAGAAGAAGAGGAGGAGAAGAAGAAGGAGCAAAAGTAGGAGGCACAGAAGAAGGAGGAGGAGGAAGAAGGAGGGAGGAGAAGAAGAAGGAGGAGAAGAAGGAGGAGAAGAAGGAAGGAGGAGGAGAAGGAGGAGGAGAAGAAGGAGGAGGAGAAGAGGAGGAGGAGAAGAAGAAGGAGGAGAAGAAGGAGGTGGAGGAAGAAGGAGGAGGAGAAGAGGAGGAGAAGAAGGAGGTGGAGAAGAAGAAGGAGGAGAAGGAAGGAGGAGAAGAAGGAGGAGGAGAAGAAGAGGAGAAGGAGGAGGAGGAGGAGGAGGGAGAAGGAAGAGGAGGAGGAGGAGGAGAAGAAGAAGGAGAAGAAGGAGGAGGAGGAGAAGGAGGAGGAGAAGAAGGAGGAGGAAGAAAGGGGAGGAGAAGAAGAAGGAGGTGAAGAAGAAGGAGGAGAAGAAGGAGGAGGAGAAGAAAGAGGAGGAGAAGAAGGAGGAGGTGAAGAAAGGAGGAGAAGAAGGAGGAGGTGAAGAAGGAGGAGGGAAGAAGGAGGAGGAGAAGAAGGAGGAGGAGAAGGAAGAAGAGAGAGAAGGAAGAGGAAAAGGAGGAGGAGGAGAAGTAGAAGGAGGAGAAGTAGAAGGATGAGGAGAAGAAGGAGGAGGAAGGAGGAGGAGGAAAGGAGGAGGAGAAGAAGGAGGAGGAGGAGAAGGAGGAGGAGAAGAAAGGAGGAGGAGGGAAGAAGGAGGAGGAGAAGAAGGAGGAGGAGAAGAAGGAGGAGGAGGAGAAGAAGGAGGAGAAAAGAAGGAGGAGGAGAAGAAGAGGAGGAGAAGGAGAAGAAGGAGAAGAAGAAGGGGGAGGAGAAGAAGGAGGAGGAGAAGAAGGAGGAAGAGAAGAAGAGGAGGAGGAGAAGGAGGAGGAGGAGGAGAAGAAGAGGAGGAGACGAAGGAGGAGAAGAAGGAGGAGGAGAAGAAGCAGGAGGAGGAGAAGAAGCAGGAGGAGGAGAAGAAGCAGGAGGAGGAGAAGAAGCAGGAGGAGGAGAAGAAGCAGGAGGAGGAGAAGAAGCAGGAGGAGGAGAAGAAGCAGGAGGAGGAGAAGAAGCAGGAGGAGGAGAAGAAGCAGGAGGAGAAGGAGGAGGAAAAGGAGGAGGAGAAGAAGAAGGAGGAGGAGAAGAAAGAGGAGGAGGAGAAAGAGGAGAAGAAGGAGGAGGAGAAGAAGAATGAGAAGGAGAAGAAGGAGGAGGAGAAGAAGGAGGAGGAGAAGAAAGAGGAGGAGAAGAAAAAGAGGGAGATGATGAGAAAATGGTTTCCTTCACCGAGGCCAGCTGCTGTTGCTCTCACCGCGGGGCAACTTAGTCAGCCTTCAGCAGCTGTCGGGAAAGCAGCTTCCTCCCGTCCTGTTTTATGTACTGTCCACGCTGTAATTATATGCAAATGAAGTATGTTATATCACGTAGTATGTCGGGAGAGTAAACGCAAAGACCATCTCCCCCCCCCCACTCCCACCCCCCCAAAAAAAAACTAAAGATAAAGAAGAAAAAAAGAACGTCAATAATGTCTTTTCAACAGTAAAAAAAGGAAAGAAAAAAGAATATGTAGTGCGTAGTGTGCGTGTTAATATGTGTGTGTATGTGTGTATGTGTGTTTGTGTATGTGTGTGTCATTGTGTGTATGTGTGTATGTGTTTGTGTATGTGTGTGTCATTGTGTGTATGTGTGTGTGTGTGTGTCAGTGTATGTGTATGTGTGTTTGTGTGTGTGTGTTTTGGGTATGTGTGTGTTAGTATATGTGTGTTTGTGTATGTATGTGTGTCTGTGTGTATGCGTGTCATTGTGTGTGTCTGTGTGTGAGTGTCAGTGTATGTGTATGTGTTTGTGCATGTGTGTATGTTTGTGTATGTGTGTGTGTCTGTGTGAGTGTTAATGTATGTGTGTGCGTGTCAGTGTATGTATGTGTGTCAGTGTATGTGTCTGAGTGCCAATGTATGTGTGAGTGACAGTTTAAGTGTGTGTGTCAATGTATGTGTGAGTATCAGTGTATGTGTCTGAGTGCCAATGTATGTGTCTGAGTGCCAGTGTATGCGTCTGAGTGCCAGTGTATATGTGTGTGTCAATATATGTATCAGTTTAGAGAGAAAAAAGCCTCACGTAAATATCCGCAAACAACACCACCCTTGCGCTCATACTGAAACGAAAACCAATTCGCTATATAAACGTTTCTTTATTTTCCTCCATAACGTAAAAAAAACGTATATGTTCTCTTGGTTTCCTTTAAGTTACCTTCCGTTTTTTTACTTATAGTGAAAGAAAATAAAAGAAAAGAGAAAAAGAAAGAAAGGAACGAAAAGAAAAAGGAGGAGGGGAGAGAAAATGAAAGAAAAATTAAAAGGAAAGAAAGAACGAAAAGAAAAAGAAGAAGAGAAGAGAAAAGGAAAAAAAATGGAAAGGAAAGAAAAAGAAAAGAGAATGAAAAAGAAAAGAACGGAAAAGGAAGACAAAAAATATAAAAACACAAGAAAATAGAATAAAATAAAAGAAAAAAATAACGAAAAAAGAAAGACAAAAAAACAGAAAAGAAGAAACGAAAAAAGAAAGACAAAAAAGAAAAGAAAAAAAAACGAAAAAAAGAAACGAAAAAAAGACAAAAAGAAAAGAAAAAGAAGAAACGAAGAAAGGTAACGAAGAGAATAGATAAAAAAAAAAAAAAAAATCAACATATAAACATACAAATCACCACTTCACATAGTAATATATACACATTATCGTACGTGCAAGTTATCACCACCTATATCATCACTTATCAACATTTCCTTACCAACATCCCATTCCACACAACACATTAATAACACAGAACCCTCTAGAGAAGCTACTTACCATTGTATGTCCAGGAAAACACACCACACAGATCACGTGGCCTCAGTCAGGCTTTCTGAGTCAATAAGATCTCAAGTTCGAAGCTTCGAATCGCGAGTTTAAGAGGCAACAAAGTGCTCCGACTCCTTTGATCATAGGAGCATTAGAGAGCCAGGTTGTCGGTTGCTTTGGCTCAGGGTTTGTGCGTATGCCAAGCTGACACGTGACTCGCTGTTGTGCGTGTTGTGGAAGGGTTGGTAAGGGAGGCAGAGGGAGGTTGTCGAGTACCTTCTTTTTTTTTTTTGGTTGTTGTTGTTGTGTCTGCGTCTGAGCGATCGGGACATTGTTGTGCGCGTGTTCGGGTGCTATGTTCTGTGTGTGTGTGTGTGTGTGTGTGTGTGTGTGTGTGTGTGTGTGTGTGTGTGTGTGTGTGTGTGTGTCTGTCTGTCTGTCTGTCTGTCTGTCTCTCTCTCTCTGTCTGTCTGTCTGTCTGTCTGTCTGTCTCTCTCTCTCTCTCTCTCTCTCTCTCTCTCTCTCTCTCTCTCTCTCTCTCTCTCTCTCTCTCTCTCTCTCTCTCACTCTCTCTCTCTCTCTCATTGTCTAGCCTAATGGTTTTCATTTTATTTCGTTATCGTTACCTCAGTGTAGTGTTGTGATTTCCCATTATTCATTTTCAGTTATGAAAGGATACTGAAATACTTGATTTTTCCTCTATTTCATACGCAAAGACTCCTATATATTATCGTTGTTCAGGAATCAAATGAATCATTTTCCTTTATAACAAAGTCTAATTAATGCATTATTTCTTTATTAATCAACAAGGGATAAGCACTTTCAACTGTTTTATTAATGGAAAACATAATACAGTTTGTCCTTGAATAAAGGGTGTCTAGAATTCCTGAGCCTGGTTTTGATACAGACAAACGCACAAAAAAAAATTGTCAAAGGAAATGAACACACGAAGAGCTTTTTGTGCGCGGAAAAAATGTATGAATAACAATGAATAAAAGAGATGCATTTGAGTGATTTCGAATATATCTTCGTCAGAAAGAGAGAGAGAGAGAGAGAGAGAGAGAGAGAGAGAGAGAGAGAGAGAGAGAGAGAGAGAGAGAGAGAGAGAGAGAGAGAGAAGAATTCAAATTAAGAGAGAGGAGGAGGAGAGGAGGTAGGAGAGAGAGATGAATATATATTCAAATTAAGAGAGAGAGAGAGAGAGAGAGAGAGAGAGAGAGAGAGAGAGAGAGAGAGAGAGAGAGAGAGAGAGAGAGAGAGAGAGAGAGAGAGAGAGAGAGAGAGAAGATGAATATATATTCAAAATAAGAGGGAAAGAGGAGAGAGAGAGAGAGAGAGAGAGAGAGAGAGAGAGAGAGAGAGAGAGAGAGAGAGAGAGAGAGAGAGAGAGAGAGAGAGAGAGAGAGAGAGAGAGAGAGAGAGAAAGAACCGTATTCATGTTGATAAACGTAGGGAAGGTGTGAATGAGAAATGAATATTTTCACAATACAAGAGATGTATTTGACCGGTTTCGATCATATCTTCGGCAGATAGACACGTATCTCTGACGAAGATACATTCGAAACAGGTTAAATACATCTCTTGTGTTGTGAGAATATTCAGTTCTCATTCATACCTTTTCTATATTTATCAACATGAATACGGTTCATTCTCTCTCTCTCTCTTTCTCTCTTTCTCTCTCTCTCTCTCTCTCTCTCTCTCTCTCTCTCTCTCTCTCTCTTTCTTAGTCTTTTGCTCTGCTTCCTATAGCTTCCAGGATTGTGATAATTACATGGTAGAAATCCCTTCAATGATTAAAAATGCATTGTGGATTTGATGCCACAGATTACCATATGTAAATCTGAATGAATATCTATTATGCATAATCATAGCCGTGCACAAAAACACACACGCACACACACACACGCACACACACACACACACATACACACACGCGCACGCACAGACACACAGACACACACACGCGCGCACACACACACACGCACACACTCACGCACACACACACACACACACACACACACACACACACACACACACACACACACATAGACGCACACACGCACACACTCACGCACGCACACAATCACGTGCAGCTGTTAAGCTTGTAGAAAGAGGGTTAATGAGTAGCATCGCTTTCTAAATTCGTAGAAAATGCGAAAAGGATTCGTGAAAAAAATTGAAAGTAGTTCTCCTCCTTCTCCTCTTCCTGTCTCTACTCCTC
Organism: Penaeus vannamei; assembly: GCF_042767895.1. NCBI lineage: Eukaryota > Metazoa > Arthropoda > Malacostraca > Decapoda > Penaeidae > Penaeus > Penaeus vannamei. Next base: position 20,875,988 of record NC_091585.1, read on the forward strand.
CTCCTCCTCTTTCTCAAACATTTACTCCGCTACGTCCTCCTCCTCCTCCTCCTCCTCATCTTCTTCCTCCTCCTCTTCCTCTTCTTCCTCCTGCTCTTCCCTTTTCTCCTCCTCCCCTTCCTCCCTCTCCTTCTTTATCCTTCTTCTCATCCTATTATCATTATTATTATCATGCCTCCTTCTCCTTATCTTCCTTCTCCTCATGCTCCTCCTCTTTTTCCTCCCCATTTCCTTCTACTCTTGCTCCTCCTCCTCTTTTTCCTCCCCCTACTCCTCTTCTTGCTCTTCCTACTCCACCTCTAACTACTCAATCACTTCCTCCTCCTCCTCTTCCTTCCTCTCCTTTTCTT
>NC_091585.1:20878837-20883837 GCF_042767895.1 Penaeus vannamei
GGAAAAGCAGAGCATTGTGAAGATCAAAGAAAATACGATCAGTTACCACCATTTCGATCTCTCCATCTCTCTCTCTCTCTCTCTCTCTCTCTTTTCTCTCTCTCTCTTTTGTAATGGCTTGTATACATTGATTTTTCTTTATCATCTCTCTGTATTTCACTTTCTGTGCCTCTGTTTCTGTCTGTATGTCTGTATGTCTGTCTCTCTCTCTGTTTCTTTCTCTCTGACTAATTATTGTACTTTATGGATTAGTGTTTTGACTGTGACTCTCTCTCACTCTCTCTCTCTTTCTTTCTCTCTCCCTCTCCCTCCCTCCCTCCCTCTCTCTCTCTCTCTCTCTCTCTCTGTTTCTCTCTCTCTCTCTCTCTCTCTCTGTCCCTCTCTCCCTCTCTCTTTCTCTCTTCCCTCTCCCTGTTTATGCAAAAACACGTGCATTTACTAATCTATTAACAATCTGTATATAAATCTGGCCAAATTGAAGATAAACAGAATCGCCAACTTTAAAAAAAGAAATCACATCCACATACTTTATCACATCACACATCACGAATTCAACGTTAAATCTTGAGAGTTTGATGAACCTGCGTATAAAGGTTCATTTAACAGAGAGTCTAATCGAGCGGTTCTCAAACTGGAGATGATTATCCCTGAGGTGGTGATGTGGTGATGGTGATGTGGTGGTGGTGGTGATGTGCTGGTGGTGGTGGTGGTGATGTGGTGGTAATGGTGATGTGGTGGTGGTGATGTGGTGGTGGTGGTGATGTGGTGGTGGTGATGATGTGGTGGTGTTGTCGGTGGTGGTGGTGGTGATGTGGTGCTGGTGCTGTTGTCGGTGGTGGTGATGTGGTGGTGTTGTCGGTGGTGGTGATGTGGTGGTGGTGTCGGTGGTGGTGGTGGTGATGTGGTGGTGGTGGTGATGTGGTGGTGGTGGTGATGGTGATGTGGTGGTGGTGGTGATGGTGATGTGGTGGTGGTGATGTGGTGGTGATGTGGTGATGTGGTGGTGGTGGTGATGGTGATGTGGTGGTGGTGGTGGTGGTGGTGGTCATGTGGTGGTGGTGGTGATGGTGATGTGGTGGTGGTGGTGGTGGTGATGTGGTGGTGGTGGTGGTGATGTGGTGTTGTTGGTGATGTGGTGGTGGTGGTGATGGTGTTGATGTGGTGATGGTGAGTGGTGCTGGTGTTGATGTGGTGGTGATGTGGTGATGATGATGTGGTGATGATGATGTGGTGATGTGGTGGTGATGTGGTGATGGTGGTGATGGTGATGTGGTGGTGGTGGTGATGGTGATGTGGTGGTGGTGGTGATGTGGTGGTGGTGGTGGTGATGTGGTGGTTGTGGTGGTGATGTGGTGGTGGTGGTGGTGATGTGGTGCTGGTGCTGTTGTCGGTGGTGGTGTTGTCGGTGGTGGTGATGTGGTGGTGGTGGTGGTGATGTGGTGGTGGTGGTGGTGATGTGGTGGTGGTGGTGATGTGGTGGTGGTGGTGATGTGGTGGTGGTGGTGGTGATGTGGTGGTGGTGGTGGTGATGTGGTGGTGGTGGTGGTGATGGTGATGTGGTGGTGGTGGTGGTGATGTGGTGGTGGTGGTGTTGATGTGGTGGTGGTGGTGATGTGGTGGTGGTGGTAGTGATGTGGTGGTGGTGGTGATGTGGTGGTGGTGGTGATGTGGTGGTGGTGGTAGTGATGTGGTGGTGGTGGTGGTGATGTGGTGGTGGTGGTGGTGGTGGTGATGTGGTGGTGGTGGTGGTGGTGGTGGTGATGTGGTGGTGGTGGTGATAATGTGGTGTTGGTGTGGTGGTGATAATGTGGTGTTGGTGATGATGTGGTGTTGGTGATGATGTGGTGATGGTGATGATGTGATGGTGATGTGGTGATGGTGATGATGTGGTGATTGTGATAATGTGGTGGTGATGGTGATGATGTAGTGTTGGTGATGATGTGGTGGTGGTGATGTGGTGGTGGTGGTGATGTGGTGGTGATGGTGATGTGGTGGTGGTGGTGATGTGGTGGTGATGGTGATGTGGTGGTGGTGGTGATGTGGTGGTGATGGTGATGTGGTGGTGGTGGTGGTGATGTGGTGGTGGTGGTGATGTTGTGGTGGTGGTGATGTGGTGGTGGTGGTGATGTGGTGGTGGTGGTGATGGTGATGTGGTGATGGTGGTGGTGGTAGATATGTTGATGGTGGTGGTGCTGTGGTGGTGGTGGTGATGGTGATATGGTGGTGGTGGTGGTGCTGATGTGGTAAGTGGTGGTGGTGTTGATGTGGTGGTGATGGTGATGTGGTGATGATGTGGTGGTGATGTGGTGGTGATGTGTTGATGGTGGCGGTGGTGGTGATGTGGGGGGGTGATCCGGGATGTTGCATTGAGCACGAATGGAGAGATGATTAAAATGGATAATTATTATTTGGACATTTTTTTTTTTTAGCTATTTTGTGGGTCAAACTGGAGAGGGAGGGAGGGAGGGAGAGAGGGAGAGAGAGAGAGAGAGAGAGAGAGAGAGAGAGAGAGAGAGAGAGAGAGAGAGAGAGAGAGAGAGAGAGAGAGAGAGAGGAAGAGAGAGAGAAGAGAGAGAGAGGGAGAGAGAGAGAGAGAGAGAGAGAGAGAGAGAGAGAGAGAGAGAGAGAGAGAGAGAGAGAGAGAGAGAGAGAGAGAGAGAGAGAGAGAGAGAGAGAGAAGAGAGAGAGGATAGATAGATAGACATAAGAGAGAGACAGGAAAGAGAGAGACCGACAGAAAGAGAGAGAGAGAGAGAGAGAGAGAGAGAGAAAGAAAGAAAGAAAGAAAGAAAGAGAGAGAGAGAGAGAGAGAGAGAGACCGAGAGATAGAGAGAGAGAGATAAATAGATAGATAGATAGATAGATAGAGAGAGAGAGAGAAAGAGGAAAGGGAAAGGGAGGGAGGAGAGGGAGAGAGAAAGAGAGAGAGAGAGAGAGAGAGAGAGAGAGAGAGAGAGAGAGAGAGAGAGAGAGAGAGAGAGAGAGAGAGAGAGAGAGAGAGAGAGAGAGAAGAAGAAGAGAGAGAGATAGAGAGAGAGGAACAGATAGGAAAAGAGAGAGACCGACAGACAGACAGACAGACAGACAGACAGAAATATACGTATCTAGCGTTCTGAATTAAAGGAACAACACTGCTGATTAAGAAACAATTTTATCCTCTGAATGAGTACAGCAAATGTTGCCATATTCATCTCCCTGTATATCAAAGCACAGACCATTGTTGCCATATTGTTGTTTTTTATTAACTAATGTATTGTCTTGTATACTCAGCATGATTTTTTGCATAGTAATTTGCTTGGTCAGTTGAGTATCTAATCAGTATAATAAGGAACTTAATTAGTGTAAGTAATCAGTATGATAAGGAAACATATTGATGTAAATATTAGCAATATTGTTTAACATCTGAATGAGATAGAACTCTTGTCATGATTATCAGCAAACAACAATAATACAATTAAGACAAGATATATTGAGAAAGATATAGTAAATAACAATAGAAATAAAGAAAACAATAATAAATAAAATCTTAAAAATCATATGATTAACAACAACAACAACAACAAAAAAAAAACACAAAATCACAAAATATAAATAATATAAACATTACACATAACAGCTAACCATAACAATAGAAATAAAGATAACAATAATGAATAAAATCTTAAAAATCATATGATTACCAAAACATTCACACATACAAGGTAAGAAAACAACAACAAAAAAACACACAAAATCACAAAATATAAATAATATAAACATTACACATAACAGCTAACCATAACCATAAAAATAAAGATAACAATAATAAATAAACATTCACACATACAGGATAAGAAAAAAAAACAAACAAACAAACAACAACAAAAAACACAAACAAAATACAAATAATCTAACCACTACACCCAAACAGCTAACCATTTACGAGGACGAACAGCGGGTCAGGAAGGCAACCGAAGCAACCAGCTTTCTATAATAGCCACCTGACACCATCTGGAGGGAACCTAGCCTGTTCACCGGAAGGGGATCCCGACCTCATTGTTAAACAGATCGACTTTCGCTAAGGGGGCGTTGAGGGGGGAAGGGGGGGGGAGGAGAGGAGGAGGAGGATGGAAGGGGTTGCTAAGGGGAGGGGAGGATGAGGATGAAGAGGGAGAGAGGTAAGGGGAAGGGGAGGGGGTTAGGGAGAGAAGAGGAGGGAGGAGGAGGGAGGGAAGGGGTTAGGGAGAGAAGAGGAGGGAGAGGCAGCTAAGGGGAGGGAGAGGAGGGGAGGAGGGGGAAGGGGAGAATAGGGAGAAAAGGAGGGGTGGAGGAGGGAGCTAAGGGGAGAAGAGGAGGGGAGGAGGAGGGAAGGGGAGCTAAGGTGGGACGAGGAAGGAGAGAGGTGGGAAGGGGAAGAAGAGGAGGGAAGAGGCAGCTAAGGGGGAGAAGAGGAGGGAGGAGGAGGGAAGGGGGAGAAAAGAAGGGGAGGAGGAGGGAATAGGGAGAAGAGGAGGAGGAGGAGGGAGGAGGAGGGAAGGGGAAGAAAGAAGGGAGGGAAGAGTGGAAGGGGAAACGAAAAGAAGGGAAGGAGGGAGGGAATGGGGAGGAATGGAAGGAGGGGAGGAGCAGGAGAGAAGGGGAAGAGCAGGAGAGAGAGGGAAGGGAAGGAGGCAAGGAGGACAGAAGAAGCAGGAGAGGGAGGGGCGAGGGAGGGGCGAAGGAGGGAAGGTGATGGGGATCTATGGGCAGATGGGAGGGGGGGATTTCTGCCTGAGGGGATGTCTTGTTTACGTAGATAGAGTGGGGGAGGAGATGGAGGGGGGAGGAATAGGGGCAGGAAGAGAGAGAGAAAATGACACACACACACACAGAAAGAGAGAGGGAGAGAGAGAGGGAGAGAGAGAAAAGTAGGAGAGATAGATAGATAGATAGATTTTATCTGTTTTATTTTGCTTCCAAATCTCCCTCTGTGTGCAAGGGATGGCCGGGTTTACCATCCATTATCTATCTATCTATCTATC
>NC_091585.1:20921337-20926337 GCF_042767895.1 Penaeus vannamei
ATAAGATACTGTATCTGTTGTAACCGGCATTGCTGTACTAAAAAAAAAAAAAAAAAAAAAAATTAATAATAATAAAGATAAAAAAGAAACAGGTGGTTATGCTGTCAAACGTGAAAAAAACAACCTCAACTGAAAAATTAAAAATAAAGTTATAGATGATGAGTTTACAGACGAGCTAAGAAGTTTATTTCTTATAAGGATACCATTCATAAAGATGATATTTATGGCAATAATAATCACAAGTATCATATAGAAAAGACATTAATGAGTATCAATATCTTCAGAGATATGTACACCAGCGAGATTAAAGAGCATTTATAATTCATTAGAGAAAACCTGAAGAAACACGAGATATCAATTCTCATTCAGAATGTTCTACATTATCATAATTCCCGGAATCTTTATATAAAAAAATGATTACAATTACTACCATAATCATCCTTATCAGCATCAGGATCATAGAGTATTCAATACCATTAACAATAACAATGATAATGATAATAGCAATAATAATACTACTTATAATAAATGAAAAATAATAATGTCAAGAACTGCAACCTCTGCTAAACCTCATACAAAAACACAATACATAATAATGCAATATAAGTATGCAGAATCACGAACTGAATCAACTACGAACAAAATACGCCAAAGCTATTTATAATCTCATCAGCAGTTCGCTTTGATAAGAGCTAACTCATCAGGTAGCATTAAATTTACATTAGTTTGATATCATAAATCCTTGTAATGAATCATATCAGGGAAAGATGGTATAAAATAAAAAAAACGAAATATTTCTATCTAAAAAGAAGTATAAGAGGAATTCACTATACGTTATGGTTACTAAATCTATAGATATTAGTATACGAATCATAATCATAAGCCATGAATTATGTAAAGCTAAACATAGCATATAATGAGGCTGGGTAGCTAATTTTTATGTATGAGGTCAGCACATAATGAATGTAAATAAGGATGTTATATAAGGGGTCAATCACACGGCCACACACTCATAAATATGCATGAATACATACACACACGCACACACACATAGATATACCTATACACACACACACAAACACACACACACACATAGATATACATGCACACACACACACACACACACACACACACACACACACACACACACACACACACACACACACACACATATATATATATATATATATATATATATATATATATATATATATATATATATATATATATAGACATACATACATACATACATATACATGAGTATGTATATATATATATATATATATATATATATATATATATATATATATATATATATATATATATATATATATATACATGTATATATATATATATATATATATATATATATATATATATATATATATATATATATATATATAATCACACACACACGCACACATATATATACATATGAATATATATAAATAAAAATAAATAAATATATTCGGGCCCCCTGCCCCGAGAAAAACCCAAACACAATCAATCCCCATCCAACTGAACCGAAAACAAAGGGGTTCGACCACAGAGCTATATATTAACAACTTTCATAACCATAAAACCATAAACCATAACCAGACACCTACTTAAGTTCACTTTTTCTCAGCAACCATAAGGAGTTGGGGGGAGTTCTTGGGAGTGTTAGAAAGGTCCTGAGGTCCTGCGTGGCTTAGGCTATGTGGCGTTCCAATAAGGGGTCCCTATAAGGGGTCAGGACGCGAAAACCCAGACCCCATCAAATACACCCCTAAACAACAGCAAGGGTTACAGAGGTGATCCAGGGTGCTATGGAAAGCTATCACAGAGTAAATGAGAATGGATATGGTTTGAGTACTCGTATACCCCTTATAGACCCCTTAAACACCCCTAAACAACAGAATGGGTTAGGGAGATGATCGAGGGTGCTATGGAAGGCTATGATAGTATATATATGTATATATATGTATATATATATATATATATATATATATATATATATATATATATATATATATATATATATATACACACACACACACATATATATATATATATATATATATATATATATATATATATATATATATATATATATATATATATATATATATATATATATATATATATATATACATATATATATACACACATACATACATATACACATATATACGCACACACAAAGTAAATCTGTTGGTGCACACGCTAAGTTGTTTTTCCGCTGGCGCGTCTCCTTCTCCTCCTTGCATCGATTTTATTCAAGAAAAGCACTTAAACCGAACACATTGATGAACGAGGGAGAAGATGCGTCGCTTGCAAATAGATGACACGGCCTTGCAATGCATCTTGGGAGACGCCGAGGTAGGAGGAGGCATAGAGGAGAGATTGGAGAAATGATGAAAGGAGGAGATAGGGGGAGAGGGGAAGAGGGGAAGAGGAGGAGGAGGGGGAGGGAGAGGAGAAGAGGAGGGGGAGGGAGGAGGGGAGAAAGTGGAGGAGGAGGGAAGGGAGAAAGGGGAGGAAGAGGGAGAGATTGGAGAAATGATGAAAGGAGGGAGATAGGGGGGAGGGAAGAGAGGAGAAGAGGAGGGGGAGGGGGGGAGGGAGATAGGGGGAGGAAGAGAGAGGAGAGATTGGAGGAAATGATAGAAAAAGAGGGGAGATGGGGGGGGGAAGAGGAGAAGGAGGAGGAGGAGGGAGGAGAGAGGAGGAGAAGAGGAGGGGGGAGGGGGAGGGAGAGGAGAAGAGGAGGGGGAGGGGAGGAGGGAGATGGGGAGGAAGAGGAGGGTGGAGAAATGATGAAAAGGAGGGAGATAGGGGGGAAGAGGAGAGAGAGGAGGGGGAGGGGGAGGGAGATAGGGGAGGAGGGGGAGGGTGATAAGGGGGAGGGAGAAGAGAGAAAGAGGAGGGAGGAGGGAGATAGGGGAGGAAGAGGGGAGAAGAGGGAGGAGGGAGATGGGGAGGAGGAGATAGGGGAGGAAGAGGAGAGAGGGTGGAGGAGAAATGATGAAAGGGAGGGGAGATAGGGGGAGGAAGAGGGAGAAGAGGGAGGGGGGAGGGAGATAGGGAGGGAGGGAGGGAGACGAGGAGGGGGGAGGGAGATAGGGGGAGGAAAGAGGAGAGATTGGAGAAATGATGAAAAGGAGGGAGATAAGGGGGGGGAGGGAGAAGAGGAGGGGAGGGGGAAGGGAGATAGGGGGAGGAAGAGAGAAGAGATTGGAGAAATGATGAAAGAAGGAGGAGATAAGGGGGGGAGAAGAGGGGGAAGAGAGGAGGGGAGGGAGGGAGAGGAGAAGAGGAGGGGGAGAGAGGGGAGGGAGGGGGAGATAGGGGAGGGAGAGGAGAAGAGGGAGGGGGAGGGGGAGGGAGATAGGGGAGGGAGAGAGGAGAAAGAGGAGGGGGGAGGGGGAGGGAGATAGGGGAGGAAGAGGGAGAGATTGGAGGGAAATGATGAAAGGAGGAAATAGGGGGGGGGAAGGAAGAGGAGAAGAGGAGGAGGGAGGGAGGGGGAGGAGAGGGAGAGGAGGGGGAGACGCCGAGATAGGAGGAGGGTCTAGAGGAGAGATTGGAGGAAATGATGAAAGGAGGAGATAAGGGGGGGAGAGGGGAGAAGAGGGAGGGAGGAGGGGAGGGAGATAGGGAGGAAGAGGAGAGATTGGAGAAATGATGAAAGGAGGAGATAGGGGGGAAAGAGGAGAAGAGGAGGGGGGAGGGGAGGAGATAGGGGGAGGAAGAAGGGAGAAGAGGAGGGAGGGAGGGAGAGAGGGAGATAGGAGAGGAGAGGAGAAGAGGAGGGAGGAGGGAGGGAGATAGGGGGAGGGAGAGGAGAAGAGGAGGGGGAGGAGGGGAGGAGATAGGGGAGGAAGAGGAGAGGGTGGAGAAATGATGAAAGGAGGAAATAGGGGGGGGGGAAGAGGAGGGAGAAGAGGAGGGGGAGGGGGAGGGGAGAGGGGAGAAAGAGGAGGAGGGAGACGCCGAGATAGGAGGGAGGTCTAAGAGGAGAGATTGGAGGAAATGATGAAAGGAGGAGATAAGGGGGGAGAGGAGAAGAGGAGGGGGGAGGGGAGGGAGATAGGGGAGGAAGAGGAGAGATTGGAGAAAATGATGAAAGAGAGGAGATAGGGGGAAAGAGGAAGAAGAGGAGGGGAGAGGGGGAGGGAGATAGGGGAGGAAAGAGGAGGAGAGAGGAGGGAGAGGGAGGAGGTAGGGGAGGGAGAGGAGAAGAGGGAGGAGGAGGAGGGAGGGAGGGGGAGGGGAGGGAGGGAGAAGAGGAGGGGGAGGGGAAGAGGAGATAGGGGAGGAGAAGAAGGAGAAAGAGGAGGGGAGGAGAGGAAGGGAGATAGGGAGGGAGAGGGAGAGAAGAGGAGGAGGAGGGAGAGGGAGAGATAGGGAGATGGAGAAGGGAGAAGAGGAGGGAGGAGGGAAGGGGGAAATAGGGGGAGGAAGAGGAGAAGAGGAGAAGGAGGGAAGGGAGATAGGGGAGGGAGAGGGGAAGAGGAGGGGGAGGGAAGGGAGAAAGTGGGTAGGGAAGATTTAGGAGTGATAAGCGAAGGAAGAGGAAGAGGAGGAGGAGAACAAGAGAAATAGGAAGAAAAGCGAAGAATGAAATCTGTTTTAAAGATGAAAAGGAGAAGGTTTATTAATAAATTACCAAACTTAAATCAAACACAGAAGAAGACAAAATAAGTAAATAAAAAACAAAATAATAAACAAATAAATAAAATAAATAAAAATAAGGAAAAACTGAAAACATAATTTTTTCACACCAAGGAGAGGGCAATCTTACTCTGGTCTCTATCTGTGATTTAGTTTAATAACACCATCTTGTATGAACCAAATCAAGTTTGTTTATACGGGAAATGACACTTCTTAAATTGTAAACTCTGGGAGGAATTCTTACTAAATATCAATAGGAATAAGAGGTATTCTCTCTCCCTCCCTCTTTTTCTCTATCTCTCCCTCTCTTTCGCTCTGTCTGTCTCTGTCTGTCTCTCTCTCTC
>NC_091585.1:20933837-20936337 GCF_042767895.1 Penaeus vannamei
ATAATAACAGTAGTAGATATAATCATTACAATAATATTCAATGCCACAGAAAGGAAAATGATAATGACGATAATGCCTGTAATAAGTAAACAAAAATGAAGAATAAAAAAGGAAAATAATGATGATAATGATAAATGATGGTCATTATGAAAAAGGAAAATAATGATAAAGATTATAATATCATCACCCACATACACAATGATAAATGATAATGACGATGATAGATAATGATAAATAACGATAATGATAAGTAACGATAATGATAAATAACGATAATGATAAATAACGATAATGATGATAATGATTATTAACCCTAATGATGATAATGAGAAACAACGATAATGGTAAATAACGATAATGATAAATAACGATAATGATGATAATGATAATTAACCCTAATGATGATAATGATAAACAACGATAATGATGATAATTTCATCGCCAAAAAAAAAAAAAATAAAAAAATAAAAATGATAATAATAATAACGCGAAATTCCCCAACAAATGGGAAAGACCTCAAGCCATCCCCCCCTCCCCCCTCCCCCCTCCTCCTTCGAGAGACACACAGTGGCTCTTTTGTTTTCCTCTATTCCTTTTCCTTCGCCCTCTCATTAGGTCAGTGGCCTTAATGAGGAAAACAAGAAGAGGAAGAAGGTCGCCTCTGCTCTTTCTCGGAAGGGGGGGAAGGGGGGTGGGGTGGGGTGAGGGGGTGGGGGTGGGGTTCGTGCGTGCGTTTGTGGTGGGTGTGAGCGGGGGTAGGGGCGGCGGCTTTGTGTGTGTGTGCTGAGGATGCATGTATGTATTTATGTATGTATGTACACACCCACACACATACTCATATATATATATATATATATATATATATATATATATATATATATATATATATATATATGTGTGTGTGTGTGTGTGTGTGTGTGTGTGTGTGTGTGTGTGTGTGTGTGTGTGTGTGTGTGTGTGTGTGTGTGTGTGTGTGTGTGTGTCTGTGTGTGTGTGTGTGTGTGTGTGTGTGTATGTGTGTATGTGTGTGTGAGTGTGTATGTGTGTGTAAGTGTGTGTGTGTGGAAAGGTACGAATGAGAACGAATATCCTCCCGACACAAGAGATGTATCTGAACAATTTCGATCACATCATCCTCAAAAATACGAACATTTGAAAAAAAATAAAAATAAAAAAATAAATAAATACACAGCCTATCTTTATTACAGAGGAGCTAACGAATCACCCGATGACCGTGACCTCGCGCTCGTTATACGCATAATGGCTGCAGCGACCTCGGATAATCTGAATCTGCCCGATGCGGTGTTCACATTATTCTCTGTCGCGGTGTATGCAGCTTCCGGGACCTTCCTTTCGTGTTTTGTTCAATCCTTCTTGGATCATTTCAGCTTCTCTCCAGTTCGGTAGATGTCCAGCTTCATCTGCGTGAATACAGTTTATGTATGTATATTTGTATACATATATACATATACATATATGTGTATATATACACATATATATACATATATATATATATATGTGTTTATATTATATATACATACATACACACACACACACACACACACACACACACACACACACACACACACACACACACACACACACACACACACACACACACACACACACACACACATATATATATATATATATATATATATATATATATATATATATAAACATATATACTGTATATACATATACATATATACTGTATATATATATATATATATATATATATATATATATATATATATATATATATATATATATATATATAAACACATATGCATATACATATTCTTACATACATACATACACACATGCATGAACATATCCATATATGTATGAATGTATCATGTGTGAATACATGCATGTTTACGTATTTACGTATTTTCGAGGGCACATACATATGTATACGTGAACTTGAGTGTGTATTGAAATGTGTGGGCATTATGTGCATGGTGCATACCAATTACGAAAGAAAAACAGTCCAGTCTTCTAACTTTTATCTTAATTACACAAAATATCCTGGATTACGAAAGGTATTTTACGTAGAGCAGTGACACGTAACCAGCGACCTCTATTCTTGCTTCGGAAATTACAGCTGTTGTCAGGAACCCCAATCAACACGCGAGGAAAGTGGCAGAGAAAGACACGAAATAACGTAAATTAACGTAAATAACACGTAAAAGAAGTCTTAAGAAAAAAAAGAAAAAAAAGGAGAGAGAAAAAAGCGAAAGGGAGTAATAAGGATAGGTTTGATATTAGGTCTGATATTAATGATAATGGTGCTCATGGTGATGATATGAAATTTGATTGAAAGTGTTAAATGATGTTAGTAAATGTTTTGAGAGAAGTGATTATCATGTTAATGGGGATCGTTCATTGATTTTATTGCAGTAATCATTACGATAATTTTGATAGCATCACCTATGGTATGGATGATGATAATGATAAACAAATATTAGTCATAATCATCCTGCTGGTAACAGTATCA
>NC_091585.1:20941337-20948837 GCF_042767895.1 Penaeus vannamei
TCTTTGACCTCGTATTCTTCTTGTATCCTTTGTCCTCCCTCTTTAATCCTTTCCTTTTCATTTCTAAACTTTTCCCTCTTTATCTAATTTTCTTCTCTTCCCATATTTCTCTCTCTCTCTTCTTCCTAGTTCACCTCCTTCGGTATTCTTCTATCGGCCTTTCATCTCTCTCTCTCTCTCTCTCTCTCTCTCTCTCTCTCTCTTCCTCTCTTCCTCTCTCCCTCTCTCTCTCTCCCTCCCTCCCACCCCCTTTGCCTCTACCCCCCTTCTCTCTCTCTTTCTCTCTCTCTCCTCTTCTCCAGTCTTATTTTTGTTTCCATCTCCTTCCTCCCTTTCTCTTCTGGTTTATCCCCTTTCTCTTCTATCTCTCTCTGTTTCGTTGTAACTCGATTCCAAGGGCAAAGAGGTCCTCCTTTCTTCAATTTTGTTCTTTCATTTTCTCTTTCTCTCTTTCTCTTTTCTTCTCTTCTCCCCCTCCTCTTCCTCCCTCCTTCGCCAGGCCTGGACGTCGTCAGTGACAAGGGCGAAAGGGTCATTCGTCATCTTCTCTCTTCTCTTTTATAACATTTTTTCTCCCTCTCTTCCTCCTCTCCATCTTCTATTTTTTTTGTCCTTACCCCCCTCTCCATTTACTTCCTTTCCCCCTCTTCAACTTCTTCCTTCTTCACGCTTTCTCCTTTCCCCCCTCTTCATCTGCTTCCTTCTTCACGCTTTCTCCTTCTCTCTCTCTTCATCTTCGTCCTTCTTCACGCTTTCTCCTCCGCTTTTTCTTCTTTTTTTCTTTTTACTTATTCGTCTATTCTTCTCCCTCTCTTAGTCTTGATATTCTGTCCTTTCCTATCCGTTCCCAGTTCCCTCTTTCTTCTTTGCCCTTTCTTTTCCTCTCTCTTTCTCTCTCCCTCTTCCACCGTTTGTTCTCCTTGTCTATTCTTATTCCTTGTTCTAGCTCTTTACTCTTCTCCTCTCTCTCTCTCTTCTTCTATAATCCTCCCATCTCTCACTCTTTCTCACTAATTCTTCTTTATCTCCCTCTTCCCCTTCCTCCACTCACTGTCTGATCCCCACCTTCTCTAATCCCCCTTTCTCTCAATCTTCCACTTTATCCTTCTCCCTCCCCCTCCCCCTCTTCATCCCCTATCTGACCCCCCACCCCCTTCTCTCTCCATACCCCCCCTCCTCTCGTGGTAACCCGAAGCCTAGGTCAGACCTCTATTCTTTTTTTTTCTTTTTCTTTTTTTTTCTTTTTTTTTTCTTTTTCTTTTTCTTTCTTTTCCTTTTTTTTCTTTTTTCTCTTTTGTTCCTTTTTTTGTTCCTTTTTTTTCTCCGTCACTGGAAATACGGGATGATGGAGAAGCCGAGAAAACTGTCCAGAAAGATGGAAGGAGAAGGGGGTGGGGGTGGGGGAAGGATGATGATGACGAGGGATAGAAGGAGAGAGAAAGAGAATGGATGATGATGGGGAAGAAAGGAAGAGAGGAGAGAAAACTGTCCAGAAAGATGGAAGGGGGTGGGGGTGGGGTGGGGGAGGGGAGGGGGAAGATAAGAGGACTTGGGATAGAAGGAGAGAGAAAGAGATGGATGAGAGAAAATGGAAGGAGAAGGGGGAGGGAAGATGATGATGACGAGGCATAAGAGGAAGAGAAAGAGATGGATGAGAGAAAATGGAAGGAGAAGGGGGGAGATGATGATGACGAGGCATAAAAGGAAGAGAGAAGAGATGGATGAGGATGGGGAAGGAAGGAAGAGAGGATGCGGGGAGAAGAGAGAGATGATGGAGAAGGTGCAGCGTAGCGGGGTGGAAAGAAAGGGAAAAATAATGGGGCTGATAAAGGGATAAAGCAGGAGAGAAAAAAGAAGGAAGGAAGGAAGGAAAAAACGAGGAGGAGGAGGAGGAGGAGGAGAAAAAGAAGGAGGAGGAGGAGGTGGAGGAGAAGGAGGAGGAGGGAGGAGGGGAAGGAGGAGGAGGAGGAGGAGAATGAGGAAGAAGGAGGAGGAGGAGGAGGAGGAGGAGGAAGAGGAGGAGGAGGAGAAGAAGGAGAAGGAGGAGGAGAAGCAGAAGGAGGAAGAGGAGAAGAAGGAGGAGGAGGAAGGAGGAGGAGGAGGAGGAGGAGGAGGAGGAGAGGAGAAGAAAATGGAGAAGGAGAGGGGGGAGGGTGAGGAGGAGGAGGAGGAGGAGGAGGAGGAGGAGAAAATGGAGAAGGAGAGGGAGGAGGAGGAGGAGGAGGAGGAAGAGGAGGAGGAGGAGGAGGAGAAGGAAGAGGAGGAGGAGGAGGAGGAAGAAGAAGAAGAGGAAGAGGAAGAAGAAGAAGAAGAAGAAGAAGAGAGAGAGAGAGAGAGAGAGAGAGAGAGAGAGAGAGAGAGAGAGAGAGAGAGAGAGAGAGAGAGAGAGAGAGAGAGAATCTATCTCATCGGCCCGTCTCGCGTTTCCCTCGCGGTCGTAGCTAAATGTTTGTTAGATAATTAATCTCTGCCGCTGCTTGTTTGTTTCGGGACAACTCAAATATTTATCTCGTGGTCGTTTTTTTGTACATAATTTTGTAGGAATTCCATGACAGATCTGTTCCTTCGCCAATTCTTGTAAAGATGGGCGACTGTATATGAATTTTCGTAGAAAGTGACAGTTCTAGGGGGGAAAAAAAGCGAGTAGCGCAGATTTTCCCGCCAAAATTATCACGTCCTTGAAACGCTAAATTTAGTCACACGAAAATGAATCTGCTCACAAGGAAAGGTGATTGACTGTATATAAACGTGAAAAAAGGAAAAGAATACCTTAATACATTTTCTTGTAGCGAAAATAGAGTTTAAAAAAGAGCCGAGAATGCCATTTCGTCTCGTAAAAAAGAACGGAAATACAATTCAACCGGATTGATTTTCCCGCCAAAATTTTCTCGCTCCTGGAACGCTTAATTCACACTCACAAAATGGAGAATCTGAAACCTTTCTTTAATCACGCAGCGGACGTTCCCGACACGCATTTTTTATCCGAGGATGTTGAAATGCATCACGGAGGTTTAGAGAAAAAATTGGAAATTCCTTGTGACCCGATTTTGGGCGACAACAGCGTAATAAATGACGGGAAACGAACCGGATCTAAGCGAAACTGAGGGAGCTGCTTAGATCACCTCCATTTTCCGTTATATCTCATGGAAATCAGAATTTAATAGGACTTTTAAAGTGCTCCATAAAATCCAGGTTAAAGCCCATTACGCACATTCTATGAAATTCCAGCCTAAAGACCCGAAAAATGGAATATGGTGGTAGTGAATCAGACACAGCAAAAACCTTTCTTCATAAATGTATATACATATATATATATATGTATATATATATATATATATATATATATATATATATATATATACATATATATATATATATATATATATATATATATATATATATATGCGTGTGTGTGTGTGTATGTGTGTGTGTGTGTATGTGTTTGTATGTGTGTGTGTGTGTGTGTGTGTGTGTGTGTGTGTGTGTATGTGTGTGTGTGTGTGTGTGTGTGTGTGTGTGTGTGTGTGTGTGTGTGTGTGTTTACTGTATACATTTGAAATACATCTCCCTCCTCCTGCCCCCCCTCCCCCCCCGCCATCTCATATAACCCTGTTCGCCCTGCTCCATCCTCCTCCCTACTTCATCCTTTAACCATCTTCCTTCCCTCTTCCTCCTCCCCTCCTTCCTTCCCCTTTCCCTCCCCCTCCTTCCTTCCCAACCCCGCCTCCCCCCTTCCTTCCTCCCCAACCTTACCTCCTCCCTCCCCCTCCCTCCCTTCCTTCATCTCCCTCTCCCACCCTCTCCCTCCTCCCTCCCCCCCCCTCCTCCCTCCTTCCTTCCCAACCCCTACCTCCACCCTCTCCCTCCCTCCTTCTCCTCCTCCCTCCTTCCTTCCCAACCCCTCCCCCTTCCTTCTCTCTCCCTCCCTTCCTTCCCCTCCCTCTTCCCTCCCCCTCCTACCTCCTTCCCTCCCCCTCCTACCTCCTTCCTCCCCTTCCCTCCTTCCTTCCCAACCCCTCTTCCCTCCCCCTCCCCTCCTCCCTCCCCCTCCCTCCTTCCTTCCCACCCACCTACCTCCCTCCCTCCCCCTCCCTCCTTCCCAACTCTCCCTCCTCCTCCCTCCTTCCTTCATCTTCCTCCCCCTCCTCCCCTCCCCTCCCTTCCATCCCAACCCCTCTTCCCTCCCCCCTCCTACCACCTCCTCCCTCTCCCCTCCTTCTCCTACCTCCTTCCTCCCTCCCTCCTTCCTTCTCCTCCCTCTCCCTCCCCCTCCCTCCTTCCTTCCCAACCCCTCTTCCCTCTCCCTCCTTCCTTCCCACCCTCCTCCCTCCCCCTCCTACCTCCCTCTCCCTCCCTCCTTCCACCCTCTCCCTCCTCCCTCCTCCCTCCTACCTCCTCCTCCCCCTCCCTCCTTCTCCCTCCCTCTCCCCGCCTTATCTTGAATCCGTTGGAGATGTCACCCTGAATTTAGGGCTCTGTTGGTGACGTGACGCGGTATGCATTGTGAGTGGGCGCCGCGGTCCTCCGGTTCTCTCGTCTTCTGTTCTATCTCCCTCTTTCGCTCTCTCTCTCTCTCTCTCTGTCTGTCTGTCTGTCTGTCTGTTTCTGTTAGCCTGCCTCTCTCTGTCTCTCTCTCTCTCTCTCTGTCAGTCAGTCTCTCTATCTCTCTCTCCCTCTCTCTCTCTCTCTCTCTCTCTCTCTCTCTCTCTCTCTCTCTCTCTCTCTCTCTCTCTCTCTCTCTCTCTCTCTCTCTCTCTTCTCTCTCTCTCTCTCTCTCTCTCTCTCTCTCTCTCTATCTATCTATCTATCTCTATCTCTCTCTCTCTCTCTCTCTCTCTCTCTCTCTCTCTCTCTCTCTCTCTTTCTCTCTCTCTCTCTCTCTTTCTCTCTCTCTCTTCCTGTCTGTCTGTCACAAACACACATACCCTTATGTATTTACGCATAGATATATATATCTTCATATGTTTTAACTACATAATGCACGATAAGATAATTATACAAATGACAATAAGTGTCTATTAAGATGAAATATATCCGGAGAAAGAATTTAATATACATAAAACATAATAAACCGATACAAAGTAATATTTATGAAAGAAAGCAATATCAAACATATATATATATATATATATATATATATATATATATATATATATATATATATATAATTTATCTTTTAATTTTTTTTATGTTTTTACTTTTTTTTCTTTCTTTTTTTTTCTTTTCTTTTCTTTTTTATTTATTTATTTATTTTTTACTCGTTGGAACAGATGCATTTAACCGTTATATATGTACATGGGTACATATGTGTGTACGGGTAGATACGCATATGGGTATGTGCGTGTATGGGTATGTATGTGCGTGAGTATGTACGAGAAAAGGAAGAAGAAGAAGAAGAAATAAAAGGAAGAGGAAGAGGAAGATGAAGAAGAAAGAAGAAGAAGAAGAAGAATAAAGAAAAGTAAGAGGAAGAAGAAGAAGAAGAAGAATAAAAAGAAAAGGAAGAGGAAGAAGAAGAAGAAGAAATAAAAAGAAGAAGAAGAAGAAGAAATAAAAGAAGAGGAAGAAGAAGAAAAAGAAGAAGAAGAAAATAAAAGAAGAGGAAGAAGAAGAAGAAGAAGAAAAAAGAAAAGGAAGAGGAAGAAGAAGAAGAAATAAAAGGAAGGAGAAGAAGAAGAAGAAGAAGAATAAAGAAAAGGAAGAGGAAGAAGAAGAAATAAAAAGAAGAGGAAGAAGAAGAAGAAGAAGAAGAAGAAGAAAAGAAGAAGAAGAAAAAGAAACAAAAAATAACAACAGAAAAGTATATAAGTTCGATATCTCCGCGTAACTCTATTATGGAAAAACTGGCCAAATGAAATCAAAATTTTCATAATATCGACAATCCATTCGGCATAAGAATTCGTATCATATTTCTCTCTCTCTATGTTTTTTTCTCCTTCCTTTTCTTCTTTCTTTCTATTTTTCTTTTATTTTCGAAAGGAATGTTTCAGGAAAATGGAAGATCGAACGTTTTTTGGCGGGAAATTTGAACACTTTTCGGTCTCTCTTGTATATCTGTCTATTTATCTTTCTGTCTGCTTGTCTGTCTGTTTACTTATTTGTCTATCTATTAATGTAACTATTTATGCAAATTTCTGTTTGTTTGCCTCTCTCTCTCTCTTTCTCTCACTCTCTCCCTCTCTCTCTGTCTCTGTCTCTCTATCGCTCTCTCTCTCTCTTTCTCTTTTCTCTCTCGCTTTTTTTTTCTCTCTCTCTTTCTCTCTCTCCCTCCCTCCCTCTCTCTCTGTTTCCCTCTCTCTCTCTCTCTCCCTCTCTCACTCTCTCTCTCTTTCTCTCACCCCCCCCCTCTCTCTCTCTATTTTCTTTCTTTTTTCTCAAATTTCCTCGCCTTCTCGTTTCCTCCATTCTTCCCCCTCATCCCTCTCCCTCTCTTTCTATCTCCACCTCGATATCCCTTCTCCTCTTCTCCTTGTCAAGACCTTTCCACGACCACTAATGAAATACTTGGATCTCGAAAAAAAGAGAAAAAAAAGAGAGAAAAAAAAGAAGAAAAATGAAAAAAAAAAAAAAGTTTCGACCTCCGTCACGCGAGGTAAGAACCTGAGGCCACAATCTCCTCTTTAATTAAAATAAGGTCATGCAACGTAGGCTGACCTTGGCTTGGCGAGGGGTGAGGGGGAGAGGGTGAGGGGGGAGGGGGAGGGGGCAGAATAGTGCCATGTAAGACGGTGATAAAAGGGTGTTATTACTTCCATGGTATGGCTCTGGTGCAGTAGGAAGGGGGGGAGGAGGGGGGAGGAGGGTGGAGGGGGAGGGGGGGAGAGAGGACTTTGGAATACGTGTGTGTATGTATGTGTGTTTGTCTGTTGTAGATGCTGATGTGTACTGAAGGCGTGTATGAATTTATGTATGCGCGCGTGTATGTATGTATGTATGTGAGTATGCGCGCGTGTATGTATGTATGTATGTATGCGCGCGTGTATGTATGTATGTATGTACGTATGCGCGCGTGTATGTATGTACGTATGCGCGCGTGTATGTATGTATGCATGCGCGCGTGTATGTATGTAGCTGTGTATGTATGTATGTATGTGCGCGTGTATGTATGTACCTGCGTATGTGTGTATGTACGTTTGTAAGCATGTATGTATTTTGTCCAGTGTGGTTTCCAGAAATATCAGTCTAATTATGAAACTTCAAGATTGCCCAGGTATCATTAACTTCCCGATAGTTACCTGTTAATAAGCTTTCTCTCTAATTACAGCCTCTCATTAAGCCGCAAGGAAATGACGTCATAAACCTTTCCATCCATCAATTTAATGTATATCTATCTATCTATCTATCAATCTATCTATCTATCTATTTATATATATATATATTTTCTTCCTCTTCCTCTTCTTCTTCTTCTTCTTCTCCTTCTTCTTCTTCTTCTTCTTCTTCTTCTCCTTCTTCTCCTTCTTCTTCTTCTTCTTCTTCTTCTTCTTCTTCTTCTTCTTCTCC
>NC_091585.1:20983837-20986337 GCF_042767895.1 Penaeus vannamei
ACATATATATATATATATATATATATATATATATATATATATATATATATATATATATATATATATTATATATATATATATATATATATATATATATACAGGAATATATATATATATATATATATATATATATATATATATATATATATATATATATACATATATATATGTATATGTGTATATATATATATGTGTGTATATCGTATATATATATATATATCTGTATATGTATATGTATATATTTATATGTGTATGTGTATGTGTGTATTCATAAAATTTTATTGATAAAAAGAAAGAAAAAAAGAAAAGAGGAAAAAGATTCTGTCTGTCAAAAATATGTATGTCTCATCTGTCTGTCTGTCTGTCTCTCTCTCTCATTCTCTCTCTCTCTCCCTCTCTCTCTTTGGAATCTTCGTTTCTTAATTTGATTCCCTTTTTCTTTTCTCTTTTCATTCTATTTCTTTCTCCTCTCTACATCTCTTCTTGCTCTTTCTCCGTCTCCCCTTAATGGTTCTTTATTCTCCCATTTTCTTTCTTCTTAATCTTCTCTCCCTTCTTCATCTTCTCTCAGCTTCTTCCATCCGTATTATCGTTTATTCCCCTTTTTCATTCTCCCCTCCCTTCTCCTCCCTTCTCCTCCCTTTCCCCCCCTCCCCCTTTCCCCTCCATCCTTCTCCTCCTCTTCTCTCTTTATTCCCCCTTCTCCCCCTCCTTTTCCTCCTCCCTCCCTTCTCCTTCCCTTCTCTTCTATTCCCCTTTTTCCCCCTCCTCCTCCCTCTTCTTTGTCTGACAAAGAGATCATAATTGTAAGCAGGTCGACCCTTTTTTTCCCCTCTTCGTAGATTCATCTCCTCCCCTTCTTTATTCCTGTTTTTATTCCACACTTTCCTCCTCCCTCCCTTCCTCCTTCCCTTCTCTCTTTATTCCCTCCCTCTTCTACTCCTCCCTTCTCTCTCTATTCTCCCTTTTCCCCCTCCCTCCCTTCTCTTCCCTTCCTCTTTATCCCCTGTTTTCATTCTCCCTTATCCTCCTCCCTTCCTCCCTTTCTCCTCCCTTCTCCCTTCTCTCTCTATTTCTCTCTTTATTCCCCCTTTCTCCCCCTCCCTCCCTTCTCCTCCCCTTCTCTCTTTATTTCCCTTTCCCCCTCCCTTTTTCCTTCTCCTCCCCTTCATTCTTTATTTCCCTTTCTCTCATTTTCCCTCCTTTTCCTCCTCCCCTTCATTCATCTATTCCCCTTATTCCCCCTCCCTTTCCTTCTCCTCCCCTTCTCTTCTTATTCCCCCTTCCCTTCTCCTCCCCTTCTCTTCTTATTCCCCCTTTTTCCCTTTCCCTCCCTTCTCTCTTTATTCCCCTTCTCCCTCTCCCTCCATTCTCCTCCCCTTCTCTCTTTATTCCCCCTTTTCCCCCTCCCTCCCTTCTCCTCCTCCTTCTTCTTTGTCCTTAAGAGATCATAATTGTAAGCAAGGTCGACCCTTTTTCCCCCTCGTCGTAAGGGCTATCGATTTCTCAAAAATTGGGCAATACTTCCCCTCGCTCGTTCATCATCGGAGGAAGAGGAACCGATATTGAACTTCTTCTTAAGGATTTTTTTTTTCTTATTTTTCCCCTCTCTCTTCTGTTTCCTCTTTTTTCTCCCCTGTTTCCCCTTTTTTTTCTTCTCTCTGGGGGTTCTTCGTCTCTTCTTCTCTTTCTTTTCTTCTTCCCCTGAGTCTTTGTTTTATGCCTTCTCTCTTTGTCTTTTTTTTGTTGTTTTTTCCGTCTTTTCTCTCTCTTCTATTTCCCCCTTTTCTCTCCTTTCAGGGGGTTCTCTCTCTTCTTCTCTTCCTTTTCTTCTTCTTCCTTCTTCGTCTTTATTTTATGCTTTATCTCTCTCACTAAATTTTCTTCCTTCTTTTCACCTCTCTTCTGTTTCCCCTTTTTCTCCTCTCTGGGGTTTTATTTCTCTCCAGGTTTTCTCTCTTATTTCTCTTCCTTTTCTTCTTCTTCGTCTTTCTTTTATCCTTTCTCTTTTTTCTTCTTCTTCTTTTCCCCTTCTTCTATTTCCCCCTTTTTCTCCCCTAGGGTTTCCTCTTTTCCGGGTTTTTCCCTCTCTTCTCTTCCTCCTCTTCTTCTTCTTCGTCCTTATTTTATCCTTTCTCTCCCGGTTCAGATCTTCTGCCTCCCCCTTTATCCTCTCTTCGCTTACTTCCTTCCTTTTTCTCCCCATACATTTCCCCTTTTTCTCCCTCGATCCCCCACCTCCCAGGACTCTCCCCTCTCTTCCAACCCATTTCTTTTTCCCCTCCTCCCCCTCCCCTTTCTCTCCCTGTCTTTTTTTCCCTCTCAAAGTGCCTTCCCTTTTCCCGTCCCCTTTCTTCTCTTTCCTTTTTCTCTCCCTCCTACTACCACACATCCTGCCCTAGGCCCCTTTTCCTACCTCTGCTTCTCAGGTCCCCCTCTATCTCTCTCACCCTACGTCTTTCTTTTACTTCCTTTCCTCTTTTCTTTGTACTTCTGGTCC
>NC_091585.1:20991337-20996337 GCF_042767895.1 Penaeus vannamei
GGAAAAGAAAAGGTGAAGAACACAGTATATCGACAGACTAGTGAGAAAAAAAGTACAAATTTGGTGAAAGATAACTCGACCATGTTCTTTCTGTCTACGGACGCCTTCGCCAGCCCCGCCCCCCCTCCCCCCCCTGGAACGAAATATCTCTCATTCGTTAGCGAGTCTCAGCATCACTCGTACTGAACGTTAGACCCCATTAGTCTGTCGGTGTGAGGTCCCATTAACGCGACGAGACACTCATCTCCATCCACCCTTCATCGCCCAAATTTTATTATTCCCTCATTTGGGGAGATTTTGACCTTCTCGCTTCCTCTTGGTCCTTGTCATTCCGTCCTCCTATGCCTCGTTCTAACCACTGGAGGGGCCGAGATTCTCCCCCCTCCCCCCTTCTACCCTAGTCTCCCCTACTTTCTCGTCTCCCTTGCCCTTCGCTGCTCCCTATTCGTCTCCATCACACTCCCGAGGTGACGCGGACCGACCGTCTGTCTCAATCTATCCCCTATCCGTCAGAGAGGAGAGGCTACCCTTCCCCCCCCCCTCTATACTCCATCTCTCGAGCCTTATGGAGGGAGAGCGACCCCTCCCCCTCCTCCTCCTCCTCCTCCATCACTAACTTCTTCCCTATCCCCCCCCCGCCCTTAACCACTCCCTAACCCTAAACCCGATCCCTCCCTATCTCACGCACCCCAACTCCCAACCTCCCCCACCCGTAACCCCTCTCCCCGCCCCCCAACTGAACACCTCTAACCTCCCCCAGCCCCAACAGTCCCATACCACCCCTTTCTCCCCCCACTCCACCCCCGGTCCCCTAAACTGAACACCTCTACCACCCCCCAGCCCCAACAGTCCCCCATTTCACCCCTTTCTCCCCCATTCCATCCTCCCCCCGTCCCCTAAACTGACCACCTTCCCTAACCTCCCCCAGCCCCAACAGTCTCCCATACCATCCCTTTCTCCCCACTCCACCCCCCCCCCCGTCCCCTAAACTGAACACCTCTAACCTCCCCCAGCTCCAACAGTCCCCCATACCACCCTTTCTCCCCCACTCCACCCCCCCGTCCCCTAAACTGACCACCTCCCCCTAACCTCCTCCCCAACTCCAACAGTCCCCCATTCCCCTTTCCCCCACTCCACCCCCCACCCCCCAACTGACCACCTTCCCTAACCTCTCCCAGCCCCAACAGTCCCCCATTCCACCCCTTTCTCCCCCACTCCACCACCCCCGTCCCCCTAAACTGACCACCTTCCCTAAACCTCCCCCCAGCTCCAACAGTCTCCTACCACCCCTTTCTCCCCCACTCCACCCCCACCCCTAACTGACCACACCCCCTAACCTCCCCCCAACTCTCAACAGTCCCCCACTCCACCTCTTTCTCCCACTCCACCCCCCACCCCCAACTGACCACCTTCCCTAACCTCCCCCAGCCCCAACAGTCTCCCATACCACCCTTTCTCCCCCACTCCACCTCCCCTACCCCTTAACTGACCACCTTCCCTAACCTCCCCCCCCAGCCCCAACAGTCCCCCACTCCACCCCTTTTCTCCCCCACTCCACACCCCCCCCACAAACTGACCACCTCCCCTAACCTCCCCCCAGCTCCAACAGTCCCCCATACCACCCCTTTCTCCCCCACCTCCCCCTCCCCCCACTCCACCCCCCGCCCCCCCACCCTTAACCCCTTCACGCCTCCATCACAACCCCCTTCGCCTTCGCTGTTAAATCCTCGCCAGGCACCTTCTTAGCATAAACAAACTGAAGCCATTAGTCACGCTTCGAAACGATCCAACTGTTCGTCTGAAGGAGTTTCTGGTGTTTAGGTGTAATGGGAATCGTATGTCTTCTCTTCTGGCTTTGTTTGTCTTGTTTATTTGTCTGCTTGATTGCTTTGATTGTGTTTATTCATTTCTTTTCTTTACCTTTATTTGATAATTTTTTTTTAAAAAGGAATAAATATGTAATGTTAAATATTTTGATAGGTTACGTGTTTGGACAGAAGTAGAGAAAGGAAAAAATCTTTACATGTATCCTCTCTTTATCTATCTATTTATCTGTCGTTCTATCAGCCTGTTGTTTTATCTATCTTCTATCTACTTATATCACGCACATCTCTCTCTCTCTCTCTCTCTCTATTCTTTTTCTCTTTCTTTCTCTCTCTCCTTCTCTATGTCACTCTCACTCTCATAGCAAGAAACAATTAATAAAGAAAAGTCTTTGAAAAAAGAAAAGAAAAGATAAAAAAAATCCTGAACGAGCCACTATCTCTTATTTTTCTTGCTAATGTTTCAGGTCTAATGTACACACCTTGACTTGAACATATGTAGTTATGCATATTTTTAACACATGCCTATGAACAAGAGAGTAAAAAACCTGAATTCATGTTCACGGATATGTTAGGGCATTTTTTTTTCTCTTCATCCCAATGCAGCGAAGTGTCACTGTATGACAAGAGTCCAAGGAATGACAGGTGTACGAGTTCCGAATTCGAATATCTTTTTCCTGGCTTGGCTGCTTTTCCTGGGAGGAAGAAGGACTTTGATCAGAAGTGCTATCCCTCTCTATCCCTTCCGGTCGAGTCCGAAGAAAAGGATGGGAGGAGTGCGTCCGTTGCAGCTGTCGAAATGTGTGAAAGGCTACCTCGCCATAGGCCTCCGGGGTTCCATTCTTTTCCTTCTCTCTCTGTCTCTCTCTCTCTCTCTCTCTCTCTATTTCTCTCTCTCTCTCTCTCTCTCTCTCTATTTCTCTCTCTCTCTCAGTTTCTTTCTCTATCTCTCTCTCTCTCTCTCTCTCTCTATTTCTTTCTCTCTCTCTCTCTCTCTATTTCTCTCTATTTTTCTCTCTCTCCCTCTCTCTATTTCTCTCCCTATCTCTCTATTTCCCTCCCTATCTCTCTCTCTCTCTCTAAATCCCATAGCCTTTGCCAATGGTTGCATACGGGGTAATAAATTTTTGCTCGAGTTTCAGCTCCTCTAGCCCTATGCTCTCTGAAGTTTACTGAAGGCAGTGAGGAAAGCTGAAGTAATTGTCTACCGTTCTACGATACCAGGGAATTACTAGGGGCCGACTTTCATGTAGAGAAGTACACGCATAGTATGTCAGAGTACATTTTGACGATACACTGTATAAAACATTCAGTAGGCTATGAGTATTGGGCCATAATTACTATTGTTGTATTTTTATCTGTATTCCATTCCATTCCTTTACTGTTTCTTTCTCTCTCTCTCTCTCTCTCTCTCTCTCTCTCTCTCTCTCTCTCTTTCCACGAATCTTTCACTGTTTCTTTCTCTTTCTCTTTATCTCTCTCTCTCCACGAATCTTTCTTCAGTCATAAGAGCTCCATGAGCGTCGACTGGAAGACATTTTCAAAGGGAATCCGATCCCACGACAAGTCTCCTTCGGGAATCACTCTTCTTCGTCATGGCACAAGTTTCGCCGCCTTCGTTACGCCTTTGCTTGGAAGTTTTTGATGTCATCTTTCCAGTTCTCTGCGATAGTGAAGTTTGGACATCAGGGAGTCTATATTGCGATACGGATTATTTTTTTTATTTTATCTAAGAAAGAGCATCGGAATATTCACTTTTTTTTTCTTTTCTTTTTTAGAAAGAGAGAGAGAGAGAGAGAGAGAGAGAGAGAGAGAGAGAGAGAGAGAGAGAGAGAGAGAGAGAGAGATAGAGAGAGAATATCAGCGTCATATTTTCTTGCAGTTGTTGTTGATTCTATCTTTATTATCATTGCCATTACTGTTTTCATTATCATTATTATCATCATTACAATATCCACTTTGATTTTTTTTTTGAAAATTTAGAGAATATCAGCGTCATATTTTCTTGCAGTTGTTGTTGATTCCATCTTTATCTTCATTGCCATTACTGTTTTCATTATCATTATTATCAACATTACAATATCCATTTTGATTTTTTTTTTTTTTTTTTTTAGAGAATATCAGTGTCATATTTTCTTGTATTTGTTGCTGATTCTATCTTTATCATCATTGCCATTGCTGTTTTCATTATCATTATTATCATCACAATATTCACTTTGATTTTTTTTATTTTATTTAGAGTATATCAGCGTCATATTTTCTTGCAGTTGTTGTTGATTCCATCTTTATCATCGTTACCATTACTGTTTTCATTATCATTATTATCATCATTACAATATCCACTTTGAGTTTTTTTTTTTGAAAATTTAGGGAATATCAGCGTCATATTTTCTTGCAGTTGTTGATTCTATATTTATCATCATTACCATTACTGTTTTCATTATCATTATTATCATCATTACAATATTCACTTTGATTTTTTTATTTTATTTAGGGAATATCAGCGTTATATTTTCTTGCAGTTGTTGATTCTAGCTTTATCATCATTGTCATTACTGTTTTCATTATCATTATTATCATCACAATATCCTCTTTGATTTTTTTTTCTAGAGAATATCAGCGTCATATTTTCTTGCAGTTGTTGTTGATTCTATCTTTATAATCGTTACCATTATTGTTTTCATTATCATTATTATCATTATAATTTGTCATTATGGTAATCATCATTTTCTCATTATCATCGATGTTTTCATCAGTACGCTGTTGTTGTTTTCGTTATTGTTGCTACTATTGCTATTGTTGTTGTTTTCTTGTTATTATTACTGTAATTATTATCATTATTATTGCTCTTATCATTGCTATTGTTGTTATTCGGTGAAGAGAGAGAGAGAGAGAGAGAGAGAGAGAGATTAGATAGATAGATAGATAGATAGATAGATAGATAAATAGATAGATAGATAGTTAGATAGATAGATAGATAGAGAGAGAGAGAGAAAGAGAGAGAGAGAGAGAGAGAGAGAGAGAGAAGAGACAGGAAGACACACACACACACACACACACACACACACACACACACACACACACACACACACACACATACACACACACAAACACACACACACACACACACACACACACACACACACACACAGAGAGAGAGAGAGAGAAAGAGAGAGA
>NC_091585.1:21001337-21003837 GCF_042767895.1 Penaeus vannamei
CTCTCTCTCTCTCTCTCTCTCTCCCTATCCCTCCTCTTCCCTTCCTTCTCTCTCTCTCTCTCTCTCCCTCCTCTTCCTTCCTTCTCTTTTTCTCTCTCTCCCTATCCCTCCTCTTCCGCTTCCTTCTCTCTCTCTCTCTCTCTCTCCCTGTCCCTCCCCCTCTTCCCTTCCTTCTCTCTCTCTCTCTCTATCCCTCCTCTTCCTTCCTTCTCTCTCTCTCTCCTCCCTGTCCCTCCTCTTCCGCCCTTCTCTCTCTCTCTCTCTCCCTATCCTCCTCTTCCTTCCTTCTCTCTCTCTCTGTCCCTCCTCTTCCCTTCCTTCTCTCTCTCTCTCTCCCTCTCCCTATCTCTCCTCTTCCCTTCCTTCTCCCTCTCTCTCTCTCTCTCCGTATCCTCCTCTTCCCCTTCCCCTTCTCTCTCCCTCTCCCTATCTCCTCTTCCCTTCTCTCTCTCTCTCTCTCCTGTCCCTCTTCTTCCCTCCCTTCTCTCTCTCCGTATCCCTCCTCTTCCTTCCTTTCTCTCTCTCCGTATCCCTCCTCTTCCCTTCCTTCTCTCTCTCTCTCTCCGTATCCCTCCTCTTCCCTTCCTTCTCTCTCTCTCTCTATCCCTCCTCTCCCCTTCCTTCTCTCTCTCTCTCCCTGTCCCTCCCTCTTCCTTCTTCTCTCTCTCTCTCCGTATCCCTCCTCTTCCCTTCCTTCTCCCTCTCTCTCTCCGTATCCCTCCTCTTCCCTTCCTTCTCCCTCTCTCTCTCTCCCTATCCCTCCTCTCTCTCTCCGTATCCCTATCCCTCCTCTTCCCTTCCTTCTCTCTCTCTCTCTCTCTCCCTATCCCTCCTCTTCCCTTCCTTCTCTCTCTCTCTCTCCGTATCCCTCCTCTTCTCTCTCTCTCTCTCAGTCACAGTAACCAAAAGCGACAATTTTTAAAATCCCAATTATCATGGAACTCTTTTCACATCAATTCATTTCCTTTTTTAACGGATGAATGTTTTCGCTCGATAGCTTTTACGAACGTATTATAAAGTAGCGGGGAAATGTTGAAAATATTTGCTTCAGAAAAAAAAAAAATCCGTAAAGGTTTGATAAGAATTTCCCTCCAAACTTCCCTAGAAAAAATGATGTTGCAATTTTGATGCAATTTTCAATAAGCGTCGAATATATAAGGGCAACAGAACTGTAGTTTCAGATGTTAAACACTAAATACAGATGAAAATGATTCTCCTCGTCAGGAACAACAATAAAGATAACTTTTATACATAAGAATAACAGAATAATAGATAAAAAGAACGAAATAAATGAAAAAAAAATAAAAAAAGATAAACAACAAATATTCGAAGCTTCGGCACAAGACGGATGAGGCTTCGAAGCAGAAAACGAGATCGACTTCCGAATCTTCTGACTATATTTTATCCGCACACTTTTTATTCCTAAGAAAAGGGAAGAGTGAATTTGTTTCATGGTTCAGAACTCTCTTTCATTCCTGAAATTCTTTCAGTTAACTTTTTTTTCGATGATTTTCCAAGCCATGCATGTATAATTATCTTTATTTAGGGACTGAAAAGTATTAAAATAGCTTTGAACAATTTTCTCAAATATTCAAATAGACTTGAACAATTTTCTCAAATATTCGAATAGATTTGAACAATATTCTCAAATATTCAAATAGAATTGAACAATTTTCTCAAATATCCAAATAGATTTGAACAATTTCCACAAAACACTGTAAACAAACAAACAAACAAACAAACAAAAACAAAGGGATGTATTATACCCTTAGGTAGTTATATAATAAAAAAGTACATAAAAGATTTAAAAAAATAAATAAACTCAACTAGGCCGGAAAAGTAGCTTCCAAACCCGGGACCGGATTCTAAAAAGAGCCTTAAGTTAAGGGGCGCCAGAGGCCACGACCGCCCTGCTCTATTTCCTTTATACAAGAGCGAAGAGATTTGATTTCCCTCCGCCGGAAACCGTTACAGGCTGCTCCCCCCCCCCGCTGGAAACCGTTACAGGCTGCTCCCCTCGCTGGAAATGGTCCCCGTTACGTTACACTGGCTCTACCCTCTCCCCCTCCGCTGGAAACCGTTTACAGTGCCCCCTCCCCGTTGAAACCGTTAAAGGCTGCCCCCTCCGCTGGAAAGGCCGTTACAGGCTCCCCCCCTCTCCACCCCCGCTGGAAACCGTTACAGGCTGCCCCCCCTCCGCTGGAAACCGTTACCAGGCTGCCTCCCCCTCTTTACCCCGCCGGAAATCCGTTACAAGGCTCCCCCACCACCGGAAACCGTTACAAGCTCCCCCCCGCTGGAAACCGTTACAGGCTGCCTCCCCCCGCTGGAAGCCATTACAGGCTGCCTCCCCCTCGCTGAAACCGTTACAGGCTGCTCCCCCTCCATACGAAACCGTTACAGGCTCCCCCCACCCACCGGAAACCGTTGCAAGCTGCCTTCCCCGCCGCCTGAAACCGTTACAGGCTGCCTCCACCCTCCGCCGGAAACCATTACAGGC
>NC_091585.1:21008837-21011337 GCF_042767895.1 Penaeus vannamei
AATGGACGTTACTTTGGGCCCGTCAGGTGCTCGGGAAAGTTATTGCAAGTTTGATTGACGTCTGGAAGTTGAACTGCCGCATTCAGATTGATTTTATTTATGACAAAATGCAAATGTATTTCTTGACATAAACTTGAACTAACTCGAACACGCTGTTTCATCAAAAAAAGAAAAGAAAAAAAAATCAAGATAGATTACCATTTCACAGAAGAGCCTATTAAAACTTGAGAAAAGACTGTAATTAAACTGCAGTGGTATCCTTGACTTGTCTGTTAATGACTTGACATTGCAACACCAAATCATTCGCTTAGAAATTAGGTTTAATTAGTAAACTTTAAGAATTAGCAATTTTTGGGACAAGGGGAAAGGTCAAGGTTTCATCTTATCATCATATTTTAATGCTATGTTTTTCTCTTAAAATTCTCTTCCTCGCCTTCTTTAATATTTCAAGTTTTAGTCTTAATCTTACTTTACCATTTTCTATATTTTTCTCATAGTCTTAATAATCCTCGGTTAATTAACAGTCAATTAATTTCTTCATGTGTTGTTTATTGAGATGAAATTCAAACCTGTCGTGTCTTAAAAAAGAAGAAAAAAATGAAAGAAAGAAAAAAAGAAAAAGAAAAAAAAAAACAGTTCGCAAGCATTATATCTAAAACAAATAACAGTTTCATAACCCAACATTTCTTGAAAATATAATAATATATATTTTTTCTTTATTTCCAAAATAATAATATATATTTTTCTTTATTTCCAGAATAATAATATATATTTTTCCTTTATTTCCAGATTTCGGATTTGATGCGACAAGTCTTACCCGCTGGTCCCATGTGGCTGTGACGTCACGAAAACAGCTGAGCATCGGATTGAAGTGAAAACATATAATATTTATAGAAATATATTTACCGAACTTTTGGTAAGGTCTCTGACCAAAGTGCTTTTAATATACAGACTATATATGAGTGTGACTATCAGAAAAAAATATATCTTTCCATTAATCTTTAAAAGAATGAATGGATAGGAGAGAGATAGACCGATAAAAAGGAGAGAAGAGAGAGGAAGGGATGTGACAGATTCTGTTGCTTTTGGTACCTTTCTTGAGAGTTTGTCGACGGTGACTTTGTGTTCTTAGACATTACGAAAGAGTGAAATACGTTACTGGAATCGACTTTCATGTAACGTACGTAATTTGTATTACCATTGCCTTTACTATGAAGTAAATTAGTCCGAAAAAAAGAGCGACTTTTAAGGTATAAGTGAACCCTAATAAATTTATACTGAGAATTTACGGATTTTTCATTGGTTAATTTTGACATGATTCTGTATTATATTCCATGATACACTTTTACAGATGCTTAGTTATAAGTGATGATACATTGGATGTGCGGTTACAGTGTTTTATGTTGTAATCTCATCATAAATGTATTCGGATGTTCATGTAACTGGCGTAATGTGGCGTGCATTATAAAAAGGATGTGAACAAAAAACTCTGCTATGTGATGTTTTATTCTTGAGAAGTCAGTTTAGTGAAAGAAATACGAATTTAATACGAATTTTATTTTTTGAGAAGTACGTTATTATGTAATATTATATTTCTCGAAGGAAATTATACGAGAAAGTGTACTGTGTTCAATAAAGAGGCGCATAGTATACAGAAAATGCGAATGTAAATATGAAATACAATGTATATCTTCTAGAGAGAAATATACGAGAACTATTGTGATTGATTTATTGCTAATAAGGTTTATTATTAAGGGGAAGATAACAGAATATCTTTCTTAGACGCTTCACTCTGTGTTGGCCATTGCATAACACTTTCTTCATCCGCATTCAAGGTTTCTCTCCTGTATATACAACGTTACAGAGTACGTTATATCCAGTCTTTACCGAAATCTGCTCAATACACTTCCACGAGTAGAATTTTCCGTATTTGTCACTGCAATAATCAATGCTTACCGTGCAGTCGTAATGTTGCATTGATGTTTATTTTGGTCAGATTTAGTATCCATTGCACAGGCAGAAAGAAAGTGTTCATCTGAATGACTCTTAAGACATTGGCTGCGTGAAAAAAGTGGCCCTTTGCAATACACTTCTTTTTATCATGGTGACAGGAGGATGCTATAGAGACTTTATATATAAACTTTATATATAAACTTTATATATAAAGTTAGCTTGAATTGTCCCGGTATAAGAGGTGGGTTTGAGGGGTTTCTGATTTAAATGTCTTAGTTCTTTATAATCTTCCTGTTACTAAAAATTCCTTTGATATAGGAAGTGATGAAGACAATATTCCACTTGGTAATGAAACAGTGCGATTTTCTGGAAGATATACAGTGCATGGAAATTCCGTAATTACTTTATCGTACGATTAATCAAGGTAAAATCAACCGTACTTACATCGATCTGTTTATTGGAATATATTATGGGTTAATTCATGAATAATCAGATATATATTGAATGTACGTACACAAAGAAACACACATACACGTGCATACCCACA
>NC_091585.1:21018837-21021337 GCF_042767895.1 Penaeus vannamei
GAAGAAGAAGAAGAAGAAGAAAAATAAACTGTGAACACATAGAAGAGTTATATATAAACACTAGATTTAACACTACTGCATACCTATGTGTGCTCTCCCTGTCTGTCTCTCTATCTTTCTGTCTCTGTCTTTGTCTGTCTGTCTGTCTGTCTGTTTGCTGTCTGTTTGTCTGGCAGTTTGCATGTCTCTCTCTCTTCCCCTTCCCCCTCTTTCTTTGACTCAATCATAGTCACTCCCTTTGACTCTCTGACTTTATTTCTCTCTCTCTCTCTCTTTATCTATCTATCTGTCTCTTCCTCCCTCCCCCCCTCTCTCTTTATCTATCTTTTTATCTCTCCCTCCCTCCTCTCTCTCTCTCTCTATCTATCTATCTCACTCCCCTCCCCCTCTCTCTCTCTCTCTTTATCTATCTATAAATCTCCCCCCCCTCTCTCTCCCACTCTCTCTCTCTCTACCCCCCCTCCCTCTCTCCCTCTCTCTCTCTCTCTCTCTCTCTCTCTCTCTCTCTCTCTCTCTCTCTCTCTCTCTCTCTCTCTCTTTCTCTCTTTTCTCTCTCTCTCTCCAACTCTGCCTCTCTCTGTCTCTGTCTCTGTCTCTCTCTCTCTCTCTCTCTCTCTCTCTCTCTCTCTCTCTCTCTCTCTCTCTCTCTCTCTCTCTCTCTCTCTCTCTCTCTCTCTCTCTCCCCCCCCCTCTCTCTCTCTCTCTCTCTCTCTCTCTCTCTCTCTCTCTACCCCCTCTCTATTTATCTCTATCTCTCTCTTAAATCATAAACAGCTTGCACACGAACATCTTGCAACATAAAATCTAAAGTGGAAAGAACTTTACTCATGAAACAAATTAGCGAAAAAAAAAAGTGAAAAACAGAGAACAAGAAACAAAAAAAGAAGTAAAACTAAAAGTGAAAGCAGACGAGCGAGGAAAGAGAAAAAATAAGCCTTTGATCATCAGCTGTTCAAAGGACCAAAGTGAGACGTTGATTGACAGAACATCTTTCCTTTGCATATCATTATCCTTTCACAGGGCCGATTCGGAGACGGGAACCAGAGGAGCAGAGAGAAGGAAAGATAGATAGGTAGGTAGGTAGATAGATAGATAGATAGATAGATAGATAGATAGATAGATAGATAGATAGATAGATAGATAGATAGATAGATAGAGAGGGAGATATGAGAGGTGGGAGGTGTGTGTGTGTGTGTCTGTGTGTGTGTGTGTCTGTGTGTGTGTGTGTGTGTGTGTGTGTGTGTTGTGAGAGAGACAGAGAGAGAGAGAGAGAGAGAGAGAGAGAGAGAGAGAGAGAGAGAGAGGACGCGGGAGAGACGGAGAGAGAATAGTTAGATAGATAGACAGAAAATAATAATGATAATAACGATAATAATAATAATAACATCAACAGCAGCAGCAAAAATGATAAAAAATTATAGGAGAGATAATAATACTGATCATAATAACAATAGCAAAGATAATAGATAATAAAGTTGATAACAATGATGATAACCATGAAATGAATAGCGATAGCATTATTACTAATGATAATAACAATAACAATAATAATTAGAGAAACAACCATAACGATGATTATATCTTTAAAGGAGAGATAATAAAGAAATAGATTATTAAATTATACAAAACAACACGCGAACATATTGGATCTCAGTGACATTATATTTGCATAATCATTTTGCCATCATAATTCATGTATAAAAATCTGCTTCTAAATTCAAATACAAATGTTTTTCTTAACGAATGCAATACGTAAGAAAAAGATAAGTATCTCTCCCCAAATTTAATCGGATTTCTCCCCTCCATAAATAGCAACTCACGCGGTTAATCTGCCTAAATCCTCTTAGGCAAAAACTATTTTAATTAAGGATCCGTTTTCTCTAACTAAGCCTCCCATAGGCCTATGACTCCGAGAAAGTCATTAACAGGAGATAAAATCACACCGGTAATGCGACACGTTTTCTATGCGGGTTTTTCATGTAACACGATTCGAAGGGGGGACTTCTGAAAATTGGTGCTGCGTCGCAAAATGGATTATTTTGTTGGTGAAAATTTGCAGTTTGGACTCTGGAAGAAGTAGTGATTGTTGGTACTGTGGAGAGTGAAGATTAATTAATTGTTGGCACTGTAGAGGAGAGTTAATTATTGGTACCGTGGAGAGAGAAAATTAATTGTTGGCACTGTAGTTAATTACTGGTACTGTGAGGAAAGAAATCAGCTGTTGGTACACTGTGGGATTAATTAAGCGTTGGCATTGTAGAGGGGAAATGCACTAAGAAAAAATCACCACATTGGATTCTTTACCTTCATTAAAAGTTTAACATGTCTCTATTAGGATATCGGCACCTTGTATTTAAAATTTCATCGGTTCTAAAGTATTATAAAAGTTCTATATCAACTGAAAAAAATTCACATAAAACATAGAACAAAGTCTAAGCAACCGTAGATTGAACACGAAATGATACAAAATATTATAAGCGGACTGTACTACAACTCTCTC
>NC_091585.1:21032889-21035389 GCF_042767895.1 Penaeus vannamei
ATTTTAAATATTTTTGTTCTTTCTTAAACCCGGGGATTCCCTACAAAATCAAATTTGTTCTTTTTAAAATCTCACAAGAAAGTCCCAAAAAATGTTCCAGTTGTTCCATACAACCCGTCCCTCCATGATAAAGTCTATTAAAAAGAATTTGCCATATATTAAAAAGACGGAGTTGATATTGCTTTTAATTACCCGAGAACGTTACATAATTCAATGAAGGTAAATGCTTAATTATTAATTAATTAATTAATTCAATGGAAGTAAATGCTTAATTCTCATGGTATTTAAACCTATTTCGTGTAAGGAATGACCTTGGCGTGAGAATGAATTAATTAACACGTGATTTCAGGTATCCTTGGGAATCAGGTTTTTTTTAAAATGTTTAAAGGGTTATAATTAATTCAAAGACGCTGAATCATTATAAAACCCTTCCCCGAAAGAAAAAAGTTTGGGAAATTTGGGTTTGCTTCCTTTTTGTCTTTTCGATTTTCTTTAAAAAAAAAACAACCCAACCACACCAACCAAAATCCAAACAACCCCCCATCACACACACACACACACACACCCACACCACCACACCACACCTCCCAACACCACACACACGCACACACACACACATACACATACACACACACACAACAACACAACACAAAACACACACACACCCACACACACACACCCACACCCCCACCCCCACACACACACCCCCCCCCAAAACACACACACACACACACACCCCGCCCCCCCACACACCACCACCACCAACCACCCACAACCCCAGCCCCAAAACAACTCCCCTTTTTGGGGGTAAATAGCCCCCGTTTCTCGGGAAACCGGGCCCCTTTTAACCCAACGTTTTTAATTTTTAAAAAATTAAAATTTTTAAATTTTTTAAAATTAAAATTTTTTTTTTAAAAAATTTTTTTATCCCGGGGAACCCAGAGTTCCAAATTGTTTTGGGGGTTTGGGGGTGGTGTGTGTTGTTGGTTTTTGGGGTTTGGTTGGGGATTGGTTTTTTTTTGGGGAATGTGTGTGTGGTGTGTGTTTTTGTGTGGTGGGGGTGTGTTTGTGTTTTGGGGTGGGGGTGTGGTGTGTGTGTGTGTGTGTGTGCGTGGTGGGTGTGGGGGCGTGTTTGGGGGTTCGTGTGTGTGTGCCAAAATTTCATTATTCGTCATCCACTTTTTCTCGCACAATGAAAATGATTATACATATCCGGGCCTCATATACCAACGCGTTCATTTGAAGATGGAATTTTCTCAAAATTGCTCTCTCTTCTAGACTTCTCTACGTGCAATTGCAGATATTGACGTTGCAGCTGTCCTTTCATTTCTGTCTCGTGTCCGCTTTTCATTTTCTTTTTTGTTTTTTGTTTTTCATCTGCATCAAAAAGCATTTTCTTTTTACTCTCAAATTTATATTGCTAGACTTTCGTTGAAAAAAAAAGGAAAGAAAAAAAGGAAACGAAAGAAAAAAAAAGAAAGAAAGAAAGAAAAAGAGAAAAAAAAGAAAAAGAAAAAAGAAAGACAGAAAGAAAAGAAAAGAAAAGAATAGAAAAGAAAAGAAAAGAAAAGAAAAAGAAAGAAAAAATATATATTCATATATATATATATATATATATATATATACATATATATATATATATATATATATATATATATATATATATTATATATATATGCCGGAGGTAAATCCATGACTTACATACATCTGTTAGCCTAAGCCCTTAAAATATAATGGTATTATGAACAACACCATTACTGAAGGTCCATCAGATTTCCTCTATGCATTCTGGCAAGGACTGTGTTACCTTGTTCCACCTTCTTCGGTAGGTCGCCACCAGTAACCATTTTATAGTCAAAGGCTATGGGATAATGGTAAACCTGCCCTTTTTCACTCTTAAGGTAAATTTAAATGTTAGATGGCTGGCTTACACTGGGTCAATAAACACTAGATTTAAGGTCACTTCGGAGGCAATGGCAGGTCCTTCTGGTGTTAAATCATGTATTACTTTTAAAGATAAGGCTACATAAACCCTTATTATAGATTAACAACAACAATATTTATTAAGAAGAATGAGCATGGATTAATAAGGCACAATATTCCTCCCTTGAATAGTATTATTGATTCTTACTTTACCAAAGTGTTATGTTCTAATTATTTATCTAACTTTTTCCACACATATATAATTGAAACTCTTTCCCTTTCATTTCGTTACACGCATTTCAAAGTAATCAATGTAGAGCAAATTTAATAACAATCGCAGCATTGCTACTTTTTCGTCCGATACACATTACAATAACACTAAGAATTTCTGTATAATACTTTCCAATATTTCAGTCTACCTTCAAACCGATGTTCTCTCCGACTTGAACACACAAACGCTATTTGTTCAATGATACCTTGGGATACACTTTCTAATCCTAACTCCACAGGTCTTGTCATAGATACGCATTAAGGGGGGCGTCAGTTATGATCGGATATTCGTGATTTTTTAATATAT
>NC_091585.1:21052889-21060389 GCF_042767895.1 Penaeus vannamei
ACTCGAAACGTCAGCTTAATTAATAAAGATGAGATTCTTCACGGCCGTATTGATTTATCTTTACATACTAACGATTCACCGCCGTACTGGAAAACCCATTACGGAATATATATATATATATATATATATATATATATATATATATATATATATATATATATATATATATATATACATACATACATACATACATACATACATACATATATATATATATATATATATATATATATATATATATATATATATATATATATATATGTGTATGTATATGACGAATAAATAACCTCTCCGATAGGGACTAGAACCCTCACTTTGCAGGCAGGTGACTGCAAGACGAACGCGCATAATTATGATGAAGAGTAAATATAGATATTCCAAGTAGATACCAAACTTTGTGTACATACTTTTACTCTTCTGTTAACTTCCTCAACAGCGAATTCTCCTTAGGACTATAAGTACCTCTCTATTCGAGGGAGTAATTCACGAAAATAAAAAACTATAAACTGTTTTCTGAAGTCCGGGTACTGAAGGTCTAAGAATAATATCAAAGGCTAAAGGTTGAACGTCCCACTGGGTACATTGAGTAATTTAGTTGTTTGTTTGAAAAGTATTTGAGGATGATTAACGGCCGGTTTGTTAGAATTGTGCGAGGCCCGACCCAAAGAATATTCGTATACTTGTCATGCACAAATAAAGAAATAAATGCATATTTATCAGTCTGGACATGCATATCTACCCGGCAAATTGATGGTCAAATGTGTGTCTATCAGATATATAGACAAATATGCCTTTATTTCTGCATCTGTATTCTTGAAAATTCATTGGGTCGGGCCTGGCACAATTCTAACAAACTGGCTGTCTCTTGTCCTTCTCTGACCGCATCTCCCTATCCTCCCCCATTTCTCTGTGTGACGCACTCTCTCCCACTCTCTGTATCTGATTCTCTTTCTAAGACAATAATACAAAATTAAAAGTTTTCTTCTTTCATATGTATATATATAAATATCTATCTATCTATATATATATTTATTTATATTTAGAAATTTGATATGTTTTTTTTAGTGAATTATAATTATAACGATGGTAATGATATGACAAATATAATGATGATAATATGACAACTAAAATTATAATGATGACAATAATGATATTTAAGATAATGACAATAATATTGATATGATCAGCATTACTGTTTTATATAATAATTCCTTTTTATTAATAATATCATTATCGCCATTATTTTTATACTGGGTTCTTTGAATTCTCCACGTCTGCCGTTATAAATTCACTTAGCACGGTGCATTTTATCATGTTGTGTACTAACTAAAAATTTCCTTCACAACTAACACGTACTCTTTAAACATCTTGTCTTCACAGGCAATCGGTGACACAGTGAGTCTGAACTGTGCTCAATCAATCACTTTTAGCAAGACACCTGCTCATAGCTGAACCACACTCACCTGAGCAACCAGTTTATTATGAACCATTCTTCCTATCTTATGAAATGGTGGCAGCGGTTGGATGTACCATGGACTCAGCAGTGTCCTTTGATCTGCAACGTGCTATTTATACATTGTTGTTGCATAAATTGACAGCGTCCCTGATCTGATTATTAGTGCTCTCATCAGCTATGTTGCCTCATTTTGTTTGAAATTTCTCTTCCGTCACTCATATTGATGGTTATATTCCATGGATTTATATTGGTAATTGTTTAATTTATCTTTTTTTTATCATTAAGTCATGTTTGTCTACTTCTGGATCTTATTCATTTGCTGTTTTCTGATTTGATCTTAGAAGGATTTGACAGTGTTTTACATAAAATTAACACTTGCAAAGTTTTCCTGCCGTTGCAAGAAAGTCTCGAAGACCACCTTTGTTAAGTAGTAACAGGACTTTGATTATAACGTAGTTTTTGCTAGCATACCTGTTTTCCTTTTTATGCGGTTATATATCATCTTTTAATAGTTGGTTTATTCGTACGTTTTACCCTGTATTTTTGGGTCCGTGTAATATTAGTGTCTTCACTTTTTTTTTATATAGATTTCCATTTTCAACACTTGATTACTGTGCAGTTGCATTAAAGGTTTCGCTACACAAACTCTTCTAATTATTAAAAGTAGCTTTAAGGGACACTTAAATCATGATATTGCAGAATGAATGTTGAACAGCGATATTCTGCAATATAAATGGCAAAAAACTGGCGAATCACATACAATCCTCAGACAATGAACTTCGATCGGAAATGAAACTTTATCGAATTAAAATTGTCACTTTTTCTGATACCTTATTAAAAAGAAATAAAAAAATCACTCAAAAGGATATTTAGAAGAATTTTAAAATGACGAAGGAGAAAAACAAAAACGTACTGAATATATGATTCATTCATTCTATCTCTCTCTCTCTCTCTCTCTCTCTCTCTCTCTCTCTCTCTCCCTCCCTCTCTCTCTCTCTCTCTCTCTCTCATTCTCTCTCTCTCTCTCTCTCTCTCTCTCTCTCTCTCTCTCTCTCTCTCTCTCTCATTCTCTCTCTCTCTCTCTCTCTCTCTCTCTCTCTCTCTCTCTCTCTCTCTCTCTCTCTCTCTCTCATTTCTCTCTCTCATTTTCTCTCTCTCATTTTCTCTCTCTTTTCTCTCTCTCTCTCTCTCTCTCTCTCTCTCTCTCTCTCTCTCTCTCTCTCTCTCTCTCTCTCTCTCTCTCTCTCTCTCTCTCTCTCTCCTCTCTCTCTCTCTCTCTCTCACACACACACTATTATTATTATTGTTGTCGTTGTTGTTGTTATTATTATTATTATTATTATTATTATTATTATTATTATTATTACTAGTATCATTGATATCATTATGATTATTATAATGAGCGTTACTATATTTACTTATTAGAATTATTTTTATTGTTATTTTATAATCATCTTTACAAATTCCATTTTCATTTTCATTTTCATCTTTATCTTTCTTTATCTTCATCTTCACTTCACCTTCATCTTCACTTCACCTTCATCTTCACTTCACCTTCACTTCACCTTCATCTTCATCTTCACTTCACCTTCATCTTCACTTCACCTTCATCTTCACTTCATCTTTATCTTCACCTCACCTTCACTTCACCTTCATCTTCACCTCACCTTCACTTCACCTTCATCTTCTTCACTTCACCTTCATTTTCGTCATCTTCACCTTCACCTTCACCTTCACCTTCACATTCACCTTCACCTTCACCTTCATCTTCATCTTCATCTTCACCTTCACCTTCACTTCACCTTCACCTTCACCATCTTCACCTCATTATTGTTGTTTTTATTGCTCTTGTTCTTACCACTATTATCATTATAATGCTTCTTATTATTGTTATTGTTATCTCCATCACTAACATTATTTTTTCAATCGATGGAATTATTGCTGTTTTCAACATTATTATTATTTTTAATATTATTATTGTCGTTATCACTATATTTATTATAATATGATTTCATATATATATTGTGTAATATTTTTTATATAATTATTGTCGTTATCATTATAATTGTTATAATATTATGAATTTATTTGTCATATCATCATCATTATAATTGTCATAATACCATTACCTTCGTTATAGTTATAATTCACTAATTCTGTTATTACCATATTTATTATCTTGTTTATTCCCTTTCCTTCCGTTTTATTGTAATTCATTAGCTTTTCCGGGAGAGCAGGTTTTTGATTGATTAATTACCTCCACGTAAGGAAGAACATGGTATTTTTAACTTGTTTTATTTGTTAAGTAATGAATTGGTTTGCTAATGAGTTTACTTGGCTAATTGGTTAATTAATTGGTTGGGTTGCGGGCTGGTTGATTGGTTGTTTTGTTGTCAGTGATGTGATCGTCATTATTGTTGATGTAATTAGTTTTATTATCATAGTCTTCAATATCCTTGTCATTATTAATGCTATCAATATTTTCCCAAAGATGATTAATTTTATTATGAGAATTGAGATGCTCATTATGAACACTTCGTCTATCTGTTTCTCCTCGCCCCCCCCCCCCCCCTCCTTTGTCTCTCTCTCTCTCACTCCCCTTCTCTCTCTCACCATCCCCATCTCTCTCTCTATCTTCTCCCTCCCCTTATCTCTCTCACCTCCCCCCCATCTCTCTCTCTATCTCCTCCCTCCCCTCATCTCTCTCACCTTTCTTCTCTCTCTATCTCTTCCTCCCCTCTCTCTCTCTCCTCCTCTATCTCTTCCCTCCCCCTCTCTCTCTATCTCCTCCCTCCCCTCATCTCTCTCACCCTCCTTCTCTCTCTATCTCCTCCCTCCCCTCATCTCTCTCTCGCCGCCTCCTCTCTATCCATACCCCCCTCCCTCTCTCTCTCTCTCTCCCCCCCTCCCCCCTTCATCAACCTCCCCTCCCTCTCTCTCTCTCTTATCCCTCCCCTCATCTCTCTCACCCTCCTTCTCTCTCTATCTCCTCCCTCCCCTCATCTCTCTCTCACCCTCCTCCTTTCTATTCACCCTCTCTCTCTCTCTCTCTCTCTCTCTCTCTCTCTCTCTCTCTCTCTCTCTCTCTCTCTCGCCGCCTCCTCTCTATCCATCCCCCCCTCCCTCTCTCTCTCTCTCCCCCTCCCTCCCTCCTTCATCAACCTCTCCTCCCTCACTCCATTCGCTTACCAAATTGGACTTTCCCCTGATTAATTTCCTCGCGCCTCGATCGCGGCCTATTGTCACCTCCGAAACCCTCATGAATAGAAATGGCCCGCTAATCAAATATGCTTTTGGCCACTCCCGACGCCACGGCTGTCCATAGGTACGTACATGTATACCTCTCTCCCGGGTTACCTTCGATGCTTGCCGGGCTATTGGGGCTATTGGCTTCAGTGATGCAGCGTTGTGTGTGGTGGTCTTTATGCTCCCTTTGGTTGTGTGTAGCCTCGTATGTATGGATGGATGGATGGATGTTTTATATGTGGGGTGGGGTGGAGGGGGGGGTGTTTGTCTGTGTATGTGTTGGTGTTTTTACGTTTGTTTATGTGTGTGTGTTTGTGTGGGTATGTATATTGTTCACACGCACATACAGATACAAAGACACACACACACACACACACACACACACACACACACACACACACACACACACACACACACACACACACACACACACACACACACACACATACACACACACTAAATCTATTAACTTTTAGAATCTAATCAGCAGAATAGATTCATATCGAAATGACACACCATGAAAACATGTATTTTTTTTTTTTTATTCAACTATAATTCATTCAGACTTTTCTTAATCCTATTGGCTTAACAGTTTGATTTCATGATTCTGAAAAAATGTATATTGGTTTCTCATTTTTCCGTTCAAAATTCTGCAAATATCGTGGTTACCTTTTATGCACACACGCACACGTACACTCATGCACACACACACACACACACACACACACACACACACACACACACACACACACACACACACACACACACACACACACACACACACACACACAAACACACACATACACAGATATAAGCGTATTCTTTACTACAAATACTAAATAGTTTTGGAGAATTTGTTGACTGCAAATACAATACCAT
Organism: Penaeus vannamei; assembly: GCF_042767895.1. NCBI lineage: Eukaryota > Metazoa > Arthropoda > Malacostraca > Decapoda > Penaeidae > Penaeus > Penaeus vannamei. The sequence goes on from NC_091585.1 coordinate 21,058,471, forward strand.
TTTTCTGCAGCAAACAGCAAAATTACCTCCTTTTTTAATCCATTTCGTCTGATTTCAAAGCACGATTCTATAAAACACCACAAGAACGTATAATTTTCAGTAATACTTCGTGTTGAAAATAAACACCAAAAGAATAATGTGATACGTTATACATGGGATATTCGATAATAAATGACAATTTGTTGTAGAGAAAAAAAAATCTTGACTTGACTTGAACAAAGGTATATATTTACCTTTAACATTACGGAGGAAGTTAGTATATATGTACCATTTTCCTGCAACTTTCCCACAGTGGTAAACATCAACATTACCTCCGCTTTTGGTGCATTTCGTCTGTTGCAAGAGCACTTTTCTATATTGTACCACAGGATCGTATTATTTTCAATTACATTTCGAATTGAAAATGGAAAAAAAAGATGCGACTGCGTTATACATGGGATATTCAATAAAGAAAGGAAATTGCATTGTAGAATAAAATGGCTGTTGGTCTCGACTTGGGCAAAGGAATGTGATCATATACTTCGTTTCAAAATTACTGAGAATGTCAGCATATATATTAAATCTTTCTTTCCCATTTGAAGAACCGCGCATAAAGATTATTATGATTACTATTTCATATATTTAAAAGTAATGAAAAAAGTACCGTGCAATAGATTCTTAATCTGATTCGACATTCATAATGTTCTATGCAGGTAACGTGACCTTTTTAGGCCAGCAATTTCCAGTTGTTTATTATAAGGTAAGAATACTCTTCCTTGTCAGAAATTTATGTATACACTAATCTGATGATAATAGTCCGCACGTACATACTACCACTGAATTCTTTCATTTATTAATTAAATTATTTATGAGGATTATATGAGCGCTTTGCTGGTAAGAAAACCGAGAAAAAATATTAGATCAAAGACTAAAATACATGAGCAGTATGAAAAAACAATTCTTAAGACTGTCTACTTACACTCTCTTGGTTTTACTTAAGAAACCGATTGGACAGGTCAAGAAAGGAGACGATTTATTAAATTTCTTGTGGCTAGAGATCCCCTGTATTTAGATAATTATCTCTGTCCGTTCGTCTCTCTCTCTCTCTCTCTCTCTCTCTCTCTCTCTCTCTCTCTCTCTCTCTCTCTCTCTCTCTCTCTCTCTCTCTCTCTCTCTCTCTCTCTCTTTCTCAGAGCGGGCAAACATTCCTAGAAGTCATGCACACACACACACATAACAAAGCACACACATTCACCTGCACAACTAAACACACACACACACACACGCACACATATGCTCACACACACACAAAACAAAGCACAGAAACAACCAAACACACACACATACAAACACACACACACACACAAACAAAGACACTTACAAGCACACACACATACAGACACAACTAAACACACACACACACACACACACACACACACATATGCCCCCCCCCCACACACACATATGCCCCCCCACACACAAAACAAAGTACAGACACAACCAAACACACACACACACACAACCAAAGACACTTACAAGCACACACACACATACAGACACAACTAAACACACACACACACACAAGCAAAGACACATACAAATACACACAAGCAAAGACACATACAAATACACACAAGCAAAGACACATACAAATGCACACATACACATCCAAAGACACATACAAACACACACATACAGACACAACCAAACACATACACATACACACACAACCAAACACACATGCAAACACATACACACACAACCAAACACACATGCAAACACACACACACACACACATATACAGACACAACCAAACACACACACATACAGACACAACCAAACACACACACATACAGGCACAACCAAACACACACACACACACACAAATACACCCAAAGAAAATATCCACTGACTGCTGCACCCAACTTGTCAAATTGTAT
>NC_091585.1:21067889-21070389 GCF_042767895.1 Penaeus vannamei
AATGATAACAAAGCCACATCTGCAATCACAGTAGCAATTATGATAACAATAGAAATAACTAATTAAGATTATGATGATGATGATGATAATAATAATAATTGAATAACAGCAACAACTAGAATAATAATGATAATAATAATGATAATAATAATAATGATAATGATAGTAATAATAATAATAATAATAATAATAATAATAATAATAATAATAATAATAATAATAATAATAATAATAATAATAATAATAATAATAATAATAAAGATAATGATACTAATGATCATAATAGCTATAATGATAACAAAACTAATAACAATGATAATAAAACCACATTTGCAATCACAATAGCAATTATGATAACAATAGAAATAACTAATTAAGATAAAATTAACGAAACCAAACTCACTTTTACGGATGAATTCACAGCTGAGAAGACAATGACATCTTAAAACTAATTTATTTTCCTTTCTCATCAGGGAGATGTAATTAGTCTAAATTAATTACCTGGAGGCAACTGCTTCAGGTAATTGATTTAATTGAGACCTTCTTTTTGCTTTCACGTAATGTAAGTATGGGGAATAGGGCTATTTGTTCTTCATCTTGCTCTAATTCCTTTTCGTATTTTTGTTTTTCTGTCTTTCTTCGTCTTTTTTTATTCTCGGTTTTTTCGTTTTTTTCTTCGTATTTTTGTCTTTCTTCTCTTTTTTTATTCTACGTTTTTTTCTCTCTCTCCTTCTTCTTCCTATTTGTTCTCCATCTTCTTCTACTTCCTCTTCGTATTTTTGTCTTTGTTTCTTTCTCTCTTCTTTTTTATTCTCGTTTTTTTCGTTTTCTCTCCTTCTTCCTCCTATTTGTTCTTCATCTGCTTCTTCTACTTCCTCTTCGTAATTTTGTCTCTCTTTCCTTCTTCTTTTTTCTTTATCCTTTTTTCGTTTTCTCTCCTTCTTCCTCGTATTTGTTCTTGATCTGCTTCTACTTCCTCTTCGTATTTTTGTCCATTTTCTTTCTTCGACTTTTTTTATTCTACGTTTTTTTTCGCTTTCTCTCCTTCCTCCTATTTGTTCTTCATCTTCAGCTTCTACTTCCTCTTCGTATTTTTGTTTTTCTTTCTTTCTTCTTTTTTTTATTCTCTCGCGCTCTCTCTCTCTTTATCTTACACACACACTCACACACACACACACACACACACACGCACGCACGCACACACACACACACACACACACACATCAAAACCAACACAAACACACACACACACACCAAAACTAACACACACACACACACACACCAAAACCAACACAAACACACAAACACACACACACACACACAAACACACACACTCACACACACACACACACACTCACACACACACCAAAACCAACACACACACATACACACACACACACGCACACACGCAAACACACACACAAACACACACACACACCAAAACCATCACACACACACTCCGATACCAAGTTACATACTATGTTGCATCGACCCTATTAATTATGACGCGATAGATATTCAACCAGCTTCCGAAACACAAGGTATCCTTTGGCATCCGACAATCTGCTTAGTTCTCTTGCCGCTCGAGTGATGCCAAATACGAACTGATTTGCATATTGCGAAACAAGGCCGGAGATCAGGGAAATTAATTATATTTGACTGTCCAGTCGCTCATTATGGATATGTGTACTTAGGAACACATACATACGCACGCACGCACGGACACACGCATACAGACACAGACACACACATGCGCACACACACACACACACATGCACACACACACACACACACACACAGACACGTACACACACACACACGCACACACACACACACACGCACGCAGGCACACGCACACACACACACACATATGCACACACACACGCACAAGCACGTACATATATATATGAATGCATTACGTATGTATGTATAAGCGTGTATGTGTGTGCGTCTGTGTGTATGTATTCGGACTCTTCCAACATAGATTAAGCAAAAATAAGTAAAATGATAAAGAAAAAGAATCCTCAACTCCAGACAAACACTGCATTTTCGTCTATTCCTCTAATTATTCTATATTGTTTATCTTTATCATTAATCTAAGTTCATTTAGAAACCCGGTGAAATTCGAAAGCAAGCCTCTCACATCACCAAACCCGATTTTAGATACATTTGACATGAAGTAACATACCGAGGACAATATTTTGGATACAGGGCCTATGTTCAAATATTTTAAGAGCTTCATCTCAAGAATACATGTCTCCTTCTCCTTCCCGGATGTCCTTCTTGACGTCAACCTTGGCTCACCTCGACGGAATATCTTCCCACGAGCTCAGTCGCCTTTACATTCCCATTTGTCATTCCTAATAACAATCTCAGACGAAATTGTGAACGAGAAATTCGCCATTCTTGACGTCTTGACCGCAATCCAGCTTAGAGACGCGAATATCTCTTCTTAACCGGATGCCTTTCTTGACGTCAACCGCAGTCCAGCTAAGAATCT
>NC_091585.1:21077889-21080389 GCF_042767895.1 Penaeus vannamei
TTGCTATAATCATTACCAACATTATTATTATTAACTTTATCATTATGGTTATTATTGATAGGCTTTTAGTTCCAGATGAACCTACATTAACTGACCCTAAGGACTCAATTTATGTGAAATTGCCGTGCCTTGGAATTTTTAGTTAGAATTTGTAAAGAAAACTATCAAGTTTAATTAAAGCTAATTACTACACGGTCACTTTTAAAGTGGCATATACGACATCTCTCTCTATAGGTAATTTGATCAAGTTTAAAGATAAAATCCCGAAATATTTACGTTCTCCAATCGTATACAATTTCTCGTGCAGTAACTGTGATGCTACTTACATTGGGAAGACTTCTCGTAACCTCTTCAGGTTTCTCATTTCGTAATGCCAATTACAAATAAACTGGACCAAATAATTCTTCAATTAGAAGCCATTCTGAATCAACAAACCATTCCTTTTCTTCGGAAGATTTTGAAATCCTAGACTCCTCCCCATTTGATTTAGATTTAAATATTTTAGAGAGTTTATTGATCTTGAAGGAAAAGCCTAATCTTCATGAATATTCATCATCCACAGATATTGAACTTCTTGAATAATAATTATGATGATTATTATTTAAGGATTCGCATTCACTTTAGTCTCCCATAGATTCATCTAGATGGTTTTCTTTCTCACGATAGTTTAGTTTCATAGCGTCCCTTGGCGGCTCATGGTACGTGTCTCCTGAAGGAATTTTAACTATTTTTTGGTTAGTAATTATTGTCAGTTCACCTTATTAGATCCATTTAATCTTGTGATTCATATTTTGTAAAGAATAACCCAGTTCAAGTTTTGGATTATGATTTTATAGCTAAAAATAGTATGCCGGCTTTTCCGCTTACCTCGGATTCCTTTGTTCGAAGTTTCTAGGCTCGTGTTCTTATTGAATTTCTCATTATAATGTCACAATTTAGATAATTCGTGTCTCTCAGAATACACTTTGATAATTTGTCTCAAACATTTTCATCTTAATTTTGGTAAAATTATGACTTTTATCTTTGTAATTGTAACTCAACTTTGATTTCTCATTTATTATGTTTTATGCTAGTTATTTTGAATGTTTTCTTTGTTGATCTTGTAGAAATCATGATTTTCTATTATGTTTTTGCTTTTGCATACCTTTATTATTGTTCTTGTCTTACTTATATTAATCTTTAGTTTCCCCCAACACTAGTCAATTTGTGTTTAGGATTATTTAACTTTTACATGTAATGTAATTATGTGCATATTCTAATATTCTGATTGTAATTATTAAAATTATACATTGTCCATCTTACAGTACGCCACTGAAAATGGGTGGAAATACGCCTGAAACGTTTCACAATTTCCATTAAAGAACAAGTACGATATTGTTTTATTCCCAAAATCTATTACACACACACACACACACACACACACACACACACACACACACACACACACACACTCACACTCACACTCACACTTACACTTACACTTACATTTACACTCGCACTCGCACTCGCACACATATATATCCAGATATATTCCTGTATGCTTCCTGCCAGTCCTCGTAAGCGGAAGCTGGGAGCCAAGCGTCACTTCTCTCAGGTGAATGACGAAAAAAAATCTCACGTGTCAAGGCTGACAGACAGAACGTAATTACATCCTTTGACGAATCGTTTCTCGCTTGAGCGGGTCAGTGAGGACGAGATTAAAGGAGGACAGGTTTTATGAAGGTAATTAAACAGTTAAAACGATAGTGTAGGCCTGGACAATGGAAGAAGTCTCGTTTTCATTTTTTTTTAATTAATTTTATTTATTATTTTTTTTCCCATGAAGTTCGTCACTTGCAAAGAATGTTTTATTTTATTTTATTCTATTTCGCTAATTGATTTTTATTATTTATTTATTATCTTTTTTTTTTTTGTCCTGAGTCTCGTCACTTGCGAACAATGTCATGTAAACAACGAAAAAAAAAGAAAGAAAAAATTAAGTCAATAAGATCAGTTCGGATTTGTAGAAACATTTCTGTCGTTTTCTGAACATCAGAGGATAAAGAAAACAGATATAAATGAAAAATTGAACCATACACTATCATAAACGGATGAATATTAAAGTACAGTTAGTGGGTAGAGTCAGAGTCTGATGATTATAAGATTTTATGCCTTACTTTCTTGTTCATTTCACTGTAAGAAACAATATACAATAAGTGCATAATTAATAAAATAATGTAACAGCATTCAACAACCTAAAATTCACCCGCATCTCTTTATAGAAAATGTATTTGATGTATAACTATAGAAAATACGAAATTCAACCTGTAAACTTGATTTATCTAAAACATATAAGACTATTCATAGGCAGTGTCTTGCAGGGCTGAAGGATTAAAGTCACTCTTTGGGATTGTGACTCTGCCTTTGGTGATTCCCAGCCGGAAGACCCAGCTGAAGTGACATCGGACGAAATTTCCGCCGTGATTACGTTCGGTCTGCCACATCATAGGATGGTTTCAGC
>NC_091585.1:21085389-21087889 GCF_042767895.1 Penaeus vannamei
AATAGTAACAATAAAAATAATATAAATTATAACACCGATAATGATGATAACAATAAAAAAGAAAAAATAATAATGATGAAAATAATGTTAATAATGATAATAGTAATCATAATAGAAATAATAATAGTAACAACGATTAATAAAAAAATGAAGATAATAATGAAAATAGAAATAATATTTATGAAAATTATAAGAATGAAAATAATGATAATAACAATAATGACAATAGCAATGATAACAATAATAATAATATTGACAATAAGAATGATGATAATGATAAATATCATAATAATGATAATGATAATGGTAATAATGATAATAATTGTGATAATAATGATAATGATAATAATAATGATAATAATAATGATAATGATGATAATAACAATAATAATAATAACAATAACAACAAGAAATAACAACAAAAATAATGATGATGATGAACATTATAACCTCTCCGATCGGGATTCGATCCCTCGCCGCCAATGCACGTGAATGCAAGACGGCCGCTCTACCACTCGTACAACGACCCACCAAAAGGAATGAGAAACTAGGAGCTTACTAGCATCCATAGAGGTTACCTACCTACTCATACATGAGTACGGATAGCGAAGTTTCACACTCACTCCCCGTGGGCACTCGGTATTTATGGACAGAGCAGGACAAATCCCAAATCAGATAACCTGATTTAGGATTTGTCCCGCCCTGTCCATAAAATGATAATAATAATGATACTAATAATAACAATAACAATAACAAGAACAACAATAGCAACGATAGTAATAATGAAAATGATAATACTGATAATAATAATGATTTTAATGATAATGATGATGATAGTGATGATGATGATGATAACGATAATGATGAGAATAATGATAATGGTGATGATGACGATGATGACGATGATGATGAAGATGATGATGAAGGTGAAGGTGAAGATGAAGATGAAGATGAAGATGAAGATGAAGATGAAGATGAAGATGAAGATGAAGATGAAGATGAAGATGAAGATGAAGATGAAGATGAAGATGAAGATGAAGATGAAGATGAAGATGAAGATGAAGATGAAGATGAAGATGAAGATGAAGATGAAGATGAAGATGAAGATGAAGATGAAGATGAAAATGAAAATGAAGATGAAGATGAAGATGAAGATGAAGATGATGAAGATGAAGATGAAGATAGATGAAGATGAAGATGGAGATGAAAATGAAAATGAAGATGAAGATGAAGATGAAGATGAAGATGATGAAGATGAAGATGAAGATAGATGAAGATGAAGATGAAGATAGATGAAGATGAAGATGAAGATGAAGATGAAGATGAAGATGAAGATGAAGATGAAGATGAAGATGAAGATGAAGATGAAGATGAAGATGAAGATGAAGATGAAGAAGAAGATGAAGATGAAGATGAAGAAGGTGAAGGTGAAGGTGAAGATGAAGATGAAGATGAAGATGAAGATGAAGATGAAGATGAAGATGAAGATGAAGATGAAGATGAAGATGAAGAAGATGAAGATGAAGAAGATGAAGATGAAGATGAAGATGAAGATGAAGATGAAGATAGATGAAGATGAAGATGAAGATGAAGAAGATGAAGATGAAGATGAAGATGAAGATGAAGATGAAGATGAAGATGAAGAAGATGAAGATGAAGATGAAGAAGATGAAGATGAAGATGAAGATGAAGATGAAGATGAAGATGAAGATGAAGATGAAGATGAAGATGAAGATGAAGATGAAGATGAAGATGAAGATGAAGATGAAGATGAAGAAGGTGATGATGAAGATGAAGATGAAGATGAAGGTGATGAAGATGAAGGTGAAGATGAAGATGAAGATGAAGATGAAGATGAAGATGAAGATGAAGATGAAGATGAAGATGAAGATGAAGATGAAGATGAAGATGAAGATGAAGATGAAGATGAAAATGAAAATGAAAATGAAAATGAAGATGAAGATGAAGATGAAGATGAAGATGATGAAGATGAAGATGAAGATAGATGAAGATGAAGATGAAGATGAAAATGAAAATGAAGAAGATGAAGATGAAGATGAAGATGATGAAGATGAAGATGAAGATAGATGAAGATGAAGATGAAGATAGATGAAGATGAAGATGAAGATGAAGATGAAGATGAAGATGAAGATGAAGATGAAGATGAAGATGAAGATGAAGATGAAGATGAAGATGAAGATGAAGATGAAGATGAAGATGAAGAAGAAGATGAAGATGAAGATGAAGAAGGTGAAGGTGAAGGTGAAGGTGAAGGTGAAGATGAAGATGAAGATGAAGATGAAGATGAAGATGAAGATGAAGATGAAGATGAAGATGAAGATGAAGATGAAGATGAAGATGAAGAAGATGAAGATGAAGAAGATGAAGATGAAGATGAAGATGAAGATGAAGATAGATGAAGATGAAGATGAAGATGAAGAAGATGAAGATGAAGATGAAGATGAAGATGAAGATGAAGATGAAGATGAAGATGAAGAAG
>NC_091585.1:21097889-21100389 GCF_042767895.1 Penaeus vannamei
CGAAACATTTAAATCAGGGAATCGAAACCTTTAAATCAGGGAATCGAAACCTTTAAATCAGGGAATCGAAACCTTTAAATCAGGGAATCGAAACCTTTAAGTCAGGGAATCGAAACATTTAAGTCAGGGAATCGAAACCTTTAAATCAGGGAATCGAAACCTTTAAATCAGGGAATCGAAACCTTTAAATCAGGGAATCGAAACCTTTAAATCAGGGAATCGAAACATTTAAGTCAGGGAATCGAAACCTTTAAATCAGGGAATCGAAACCTTTAAATCAGGGAATCGAAACCTTTAAATCAGGGAATCGAAACCTTTAAATCAGGGAATCGAAACCTTTAAATCAGGGAATCGAAACCTTTAAATCAGGGAATCGAAACCTTTAAATCAGGGAATCGAAACCTTTAAATCAGGGAATCGAAACCTTTAAATCAGGGAATCGAAACCTTTAAATCAGGGAATCGAAACCTTTAAATCAGGGAATCGAAACCTTTAAATCAGGGAATCGAAACATTTAAGTCAGGGAATCGAAACCTTTAAATCAGGGAATCGAAACCTTTAAATCAGGGAATCGAAACCTTTAAATCAGGGAATCGAAACCTTTAAATCAGGGAATCGAAACCTTTAAATCAGGGAATCGAAACCTTTAAATCAGGGAATCGAAACCTTTAAATCAGGGAATCGAAACCTTTAAATCAGGGAATCGAAACATTTAAGTCAGGGAATCGAAACCTTTAAATCAGGGAATCGAAACATTTAAGTCAGGGAATCGAAACCTTTAAATCAGGGAATCGAAACCTTTAAATCAGGGAATCGAAACCTTTAAATCAGGGAATCGAAACCTTTAAATCAGGGAATCGAAACCTTTAAATCAGGGAATCGAAACCTTTAAATCAGGGAATCGAAACCTTTAAATCAGGGAATCGAAACCTTTAAATCAGGGAATCGAAACATTTAAATCAGGGAATCGAAACCTTTAAATCAGGGAATCGAAACCTTTAAATCAGGGAATCGAAACCTTTAAATCAGGGAATCGAAACCTTTAAATCAGGGAATCGAAACCTTTAAATCAGGGAATCGAAACCTTTAAATCAGGGAATCGAAACCTTTAAATCAGGGAATCGAAACCTTTAAATCAGGGAATCGAAACCTTTAAATCAGGGAATCGAAACCTTTAAATCAGGGAATCGAAACCTTTAAATCAGGGAATCGAAACCTTTAAATCAGGGAATCGAAACCTTTAAATCAGGGAATCGAAACCTTTAAATCAGGGAATCGAAACCTTTAAATCAGGGAATCGAAACCTTTAAGTCAGGGAATCGAAACCTTTAAGTCAGGGAATCGAAACATTTAAGTCAGGGAATCGAAACATTTAAGTCAGGGAATCGAAACATTTAAGTCAGGGAATCGAAACCTTTAAATCAGGGAATCGAAACCTTTAAATCAGGGAATCGAAACCTTTAAATCAGGGAATCGAAACCTTTAAGTCAGGGAATCGAAACCTTTAAATCAGGGAATCGAAACCTTTAAATCAGGGAATCGAAACCTTTAAATCAGGGAATCGAAACCTTTAAATCAGGGAATCGAAACATTTAAGTCAGGGAATCGAAACCTTTAAATCAGGGAATCGAAACCTTTAAATCAGGGAATCGAAACCTTTAAATCAGGGAATCGAAACCTTTAAATCAGGGAATCGAAACCTTTAAATCAGGGAATCGAAACCTTTAAGTCAGGGAATCGAAACCTTTAAATCAGGGAATCGAAACCTTTAAATCAGGGAATCGAAACATTTAAGTCAGGGAATCGAAACCTTTAAATCAGGGAATCGAAACCTTTAAATCAGGGAATCGAAACATTTAAATCAGGGAATCGAAACATTTAAATCAGGGAATCGAAACATTTAAGTCAGGGAATCGAAACCTTTAAATCAGGGAATCGAAACCTTTAAATCAGGGAATCGAAACCTTTAAATCAGGGAATCGAAACCTTTAAATCAGGGAATCGAAACCTTTAAATCAGGGAATCGAAACATTTAAGTCAGGGAATCGAAACCTTTAAATCAGGGAATCGAAACATTTAAGTCAGGGAATCGAAACCTTTAAATCAGGGAATCGAAACCTTTAAATCAGGGAATCGAAACCTTTAAATCAGGGAATCGAAACCTTTAAATCAGGGAATCGAAACCTTTAAATCAGGGAATCGAAACCTTTAAATCAGGGAATCGAAACCTTTAAATCAGGGAATCGAAACCTTTAAATCAGGGAATCGAAACATTTAAGTCAGGGAATCGAAACCTTTAAATCAGGGAATCGAAACATTTAAGTCAGGGAATCGAAACCTTTAAATCAGGGAATCGAAACCTTTAAATCAGGGAATCGAAACCTTTAAATCAGGGAATCGAAACCTTTAAATCAGGGAATCGAAACCTTTAAATCAGGGAATCGAAACCTTTAAATCAGGGAATCGAAACCTTTAAATCAGGGAATCGAAACCTTTAAAT
>NC_091585.1:21110389-21122889 GCF_042767895.1 Penaeus vannamei
CTCTCTCTTTCTTTTAACGTAAAACACTTTCTCTCTGCCTTGGTACACAAACATTCCCCTTTAAAATTACAATGATCTAGTATTGCCTTTAAAAAGAATCAATAAAGCTTTTATTTCCTGGAAAAGGTTGTTCCTCGCTGGCCGATACACAAACAAACCTGAAGTTTTAATGGATACTTTTTCCTTCTAAAAATACAAAAAAGGACGAAGCGAACTTGTTGGAAGTAAGCCTAAAAAAACTACAAAACAATTTTTTTTTTGGCTGAAAACATAGCTTGGCAGTATCATTAACTATTTGCTTAGTCCCAGCAAGGAAAGCTATACATAATGCATTTATACGATTCAAGTCAAACCTTCAATATTCATTCATTAATGATAAATAAGGTTACTCTATATATCAATATCACACTATTATCATAAGTACGTTTTATAAATTAAATCACCTAGGGGTTGCAGATCACCTAAGGGTTCCCTAATATGTAATATTTAGTGATGTACATTTAACATTTTTTTTCTGTACTCTACCCCTCATTTAACAACGAATTTTTTTTTCTGTACTGTATCCCTCCGCATGTGCAAGTGCCCGGATGTACAAGGGTGCTCAGGTCCTCACCCCTTCTACTGCAGGGCTAGGGGTTGCAGATCACCTAAGGGTTGCCTAATATGTAATATTTAGTGATGTACATTTATTTTTTTTTTCTGTACTCTACCCCTCATTTAACAACGAATTTTTTTTTCTGTACTGTATCCCTCCGCATGTGCAAGTGCCCGGATGTACAAGGGTGCTCAGGTCCTCACCTCTTCTACTGCAGGGCTTACCCTTGGCCTCTCTAGATATTCAAACTGTAAAATACTAATGGTCAGTGCGTCCATAAGCCACTTCGGTCAATAGAGCCGAATGTATATATTTGTATGTGTGTGTGTGTGTGTGTGTGTGTGTGTGTGTGTGTGCGTCCGTGTGTGTGTGTCCCTAATGAATGAATAAATAAATAAATAAATAAATAAACAAATACATAAATTGTATAGATAGATAGATAGATAGATAGATAGATAGATAGATAGATAGATAGATAGATAGATAGATAGATAGATAGATAGATAGATAGATAGATAGACAGACAGACAGATAGATATGTGTGTGCATGTTTATACATGTATTTATGTATATATATACATACATACATACATATAGATAGATAGATAGATAGATAGATAGATAGATAGATAGATAGATAGATAGATAGATAGATAGATAGATAAATAGATAGATAGATAGATAGATAGATAAATAGATAGATAGATAGATAGATAGATAAATAGATAGATAGATAGATAGATAGATAGATAGATAGATAGATAGATAGATAGATAGATAGAGAGAGAGAGAGAGAGAGAGAGAGAGAGAGATAGATAGATATACATAGATAGATAGATAGATATAGATATACAGGTTGGCAGCCCATTCAGCCATTCAGAAGGGTGCACATGCTTTTCTCAGAACCGTTCGTTGTCTTTCTTTCGACATTATACCTGAGCTATTAGTCATCCGGGCATCCAGGCCAGGCATCATTAGCTTGCCAAGGAGCATTACTCATCACCAACGTGTCATCACCAAAAAGTCATCACCAATTAGCCATCCCTAGATTATTAAACTAATATCAGTCATTACCAATAAGTCATAACCAATCAGTCATCCCTTGATTATTAGACTAACATCAGTCATCACCAATCAGTCATCCCTAGATTATTGGACTAATATCAGTCATTACCAATAAGTCATCACCAATCAGTCATCCCTTGATTATTAGACTAACATCAGTCATTACCAATAAGTCATCACCAATCAGTCATCCCTTGATTATTAGACTAACATCAGTCATTACCAATAAGTCATCACCAATCAGTCATCCCTTGATTATTAGACTAACATCAGTCATTACCAATAAGTCATCACCAATCAGTCATCCCTTGATTATTAGACTAACATCAGTCATTACCAATAAGTCATCACCAATCAGTCATCCCTTGATTATTAGACTAACATCAGTCATTACCAATAAGTCATCACCAATCAGTCATCCCTTGATTATTAGACTAACATCAGTCATTACCAATAAGTCATCACCAATCAGTCATCCCTTGATTATTAGACTAACATCAGTCATTACCAATTAGTCATCACCAATCAGCTATCCATAGATTATTAGACTAACATCAGTCATTACCAATAAGTCATCACCAATCAGCTATCCATAGATTATTAAGCTTACATCAGTCATTACCAGCGTGTCAGTCATTTCCTAAATTATCAAAATGACATCAGTGATCACTAACGTTTCAGTCAGTCACCACTAAATTTTCGAACTAATATCAGTCATCAGTCTAGGAAAAGTTAGAAATTTTGTGGAAGTAAAAGGAATATTATATGTTTTCTTCCTTCTTTTTTTTAACGAACAAACAAACAAAAAACACAAGCACACACAAAAAACGAGAATAATTGATACTCAGGTGACAAGAATTTAGGATAGAAAGGTTAATGAATAATATACGTAAATAGCCAAAAAAAAAAAAAAAAAAAAAAAGGAAATTACTTTAAACAAGTACATTAAAATTAACAAAATCCACTTTTTTGGTTTGTTTTTTTACCATCTACGTTGAATATATATGAACTAAAGAACACATCGTTAAAAATAACAAAGACGGAAAAGTGAAAGAGGGAGAGAGATATATATAAAGAAAAAAGAGGAAGAGAAAAAAGGTGAAAGAGAGAGAGAGAGAGAAAGAAAGAGAAAGGGAAAGAGGAAGAGAGAGAGAGAGAGAGAGAAAGAAAGAAAGAGAAAGGGAAAGAGGAAGAGAGAGAAAAAGAGAAAGAAAATGACAAGGGGAGAGAAAAAGAAAGAGACGGAAAAGAAAAGAAAAGAGCGACAACGAGAGGAAACAAAATTGACAACAAGTAAGAGAAAAAAGAGACAAAGAGACACATAAAAAAGAAAGAAAACAAAAGACACAAATAAAGAGAGGATGAGACCAAGAAACCCAGAAAAAAGAGAGAAAACAAAAGAGAGAAGTAGAGAGGAAAACAAAAAACACAGAAAGAGGAAAAGAGAAAACGAGACACAGAAAATGAAACAGAAGCACCGAAAGAGGACGAAAGAAAGAGAAAAGAGAAAACGCCTTTATGTAAAACTAATAGAAAACTTTTTGACCAGAAACTTTTAACCGAACTTTGTCATTCACCGTAGACCTTATTGCCAAAAGAAATCGAAAAGAATAGGTTTCTTAGAAGAATATAAATACGGAAATGTCCCCAGCTGTCTATCCGTAATGGCAATAATAACAATGATAATGATAACAGTAATAATAATAATAGTAAATAATAATGATGGTAATACCAATTATGATAACAAGAATACTAACAAAAAGTATTCAGATATATAAACTTTTCCTAGACACTTTTTGTAAAATACTTTGCCAGCTAAACGACAAAATTATGATAAAGTAACTAAAACAAACCTTCGCCTTGCATCCTGAATAATAGCAATAATAGCAATCTCTAATTTCTAATTACAATAATATAAATAATAATAATATAATCTCTAGATACAACAACTACAAAACCCATAAACCACTTTTAGTAAACCATTTTTGATACCATCGTCGCTATCACTGTGAGCGACTCGGTTGTATGCTGATATGGGTCTTCAAAGATGATTGGTTCAACGTTGGGTATTAAATCCTATTTCCTCTTATTAACAACGATGTGGACAATAAAATGAATGATGTAAAAATCTTGTGCCTAGAGCAGATTCCTACGTATGGAAGCCAATATAGAGTTCATTGTTCCATATGTTAATGATGGTTTATGAGTCCTTCTTAGTGCAATATATGTAATTGGTGCATTTCGATAACAGCATCAGGTATATGTGTATTTGTGATGAAGGTTTAATCGCAATACCGGTTATATCTATTGCACTGTTGAGATTCTCAATCTTATTTATATTTAAACTAATAGACATAGGTAACCACAATAAAAGGTGTCGTCAGAAAAAATGATTTAGTTTATTGTGTTCTTATCCTAAGGTGATATGATTTTAGAAATCTGTGAAGGGAGAATACCCCAAACTAAAAGACAATTTAAAAGTCCATGAATCCCTGTAAATCATTTATCCAAAGGAATCCAATTGAAATTTATAATATGTACTGCTAATCCACGAACGTTAAAACCACCTTATCATAACCATTACATTACATCTAATGGCACATAATAATACTATATAAAAAAGGAGTTTGCTCAACAATAATATTTAAAAAATAAATAAATAAATAATAATAATGAAACCTTCTACGCATGGAACTAATAACCTGAAAGTGTATTAGGAACAAATAATGTGATAAGAACGTTTTCCCTCGGCTGTTGCCAGAGAACCAAGTCAACATTGCAAGTCCAGTGTTTGCAAAGGAAAAGCCCTCGACAAGAAGGACGAGGAGGTGGAGATGGACTGAATAGCTGGTTGGTCGATGGCTTGTTTGAGTGGATGGTTTGGTTAATTGCTTGTTTGCGTGGATGGTTTGGTTAATTGCTTGTTTGAGTGGATGGTTTGGTTAATTGCTTGTTTGAGTGGATGGTTTGGTTAATTGGTTGTTTGAGTGGATGGTTTGGTTAATTGGTTGTTTGAGTGGATGGTTTGGTTAATTGCTTGTTTGCGTGGATGGTTTGGTAAATTGCTTGTTTGAGTGGATGGTTTGGTTAATTGCTTGTTTGAGTGGATGGTTTGGTTAACTGCTTGTTTGAGTGGATGGTTTGGTTAACTGCTTGTTTGAGTGGATGGTTTGGTTAATTGCTTGTTTGAGTGGATGGTTTGGTTAATTGCTTGTTTGAGTGGATGGTTTGGTTAATTGCTTGTTTGAGTGGATGGTTTGGTTAATTGCTTGTTTGAGTGGATGGTTTGGTTAATTGCTTGTTTGAGTGGATGGTTTGGTTAATTGCTTGTTTGAGTGGATGGTTTGGTTAATTGCTTGTTTGAGTGGATGGTTTGGTTAATTGCTTGTTTGAGTGGATGGTTTGGTTAATTGGTTGTTTGAGTGGATGGTTTGGTTAATTGCTTGTTTGAGTGGATGGTTTGGTTAATTGCTTGTTTGAGTGGATGGTCTGGTTAATTGCTTGTTTGAGTGGATGGTTTGGTTAATAGCTTGTTTGAGTCGAAGTTATGGTTAATTGCTTGTTTGAGTGCATGGTTTGGTTAATTGCTTGTTTGAATGGATGGTTTGGTTAATTGCTTGTTTGAGTGGATGGTTTGGTTAATTGCTTGTTTGAGTGGATGGTTTGGTTAATTGCTTGTTTGAGTTGGATGGTTTGGTTAATTGCTTGTTTGAGTTGGATGCTTTGGTTAATTGCTTGATTGAGTTGGATGGTTTGGTTAATTGCTTGTTTGAGTGGATGGTTTGGTTAATTGCTTGTTTGAGTGGATGGTTTGGTTAATTGCTTGTTTGAATGGATGGTTTGGTTAATTGCTTGTTTGAGTTGGATGCTTTGGTTAATTGCTTGTTTGAGTGGATGGTTTGGTTAATTGCTTGTTTGAGTGGATGGTTTGGTTAATTGCTTGTTTGAATGGATGGTTTGGTTAATTGCTTGTTTGAGTGGATGGTTTGGTTAATTGCTTGTTTGAGTGGATGGTTTGGTTAATTGCTTGTTTGAGTGGATGCTTTGGTTAATTGCTTGTTTGAGTGGATGGTTTGGTTAATTGCTTGTTTGAGTGGATGCTTTGGTTAATTGCTTGTTTGAGTGGATGGTTTGGTTAATTGCTTGTTTGAGTTGGATGGTTTGGTTAATTGCTTGTTTGAGTGGATGGTTTGGTTAATTGCTTGTTTGAGTTGGATGGTTTGGTTAATTGCTTGTTTGAGTGGATGCTTTGGTTAATTGCTTGTTTGAGTGGATGGTATTTTTAATTGCTTGTTTGAGTTGGATGGTTTGGTTAATTGCTTGTTTGAGTGGATGGTTTGGTTAATTGCTTGTTTGAGTGGATGGTTTGGTTAATTGCTTGTTTGAGTGTATGGTTTGGTTAACTGCTTGTTTGAGTGGATGGTTTGGTTAATTGCTTGTTTGCGTGGATGGTTTGGTTAATTGCTTGTTTGAGTGGATGCTTTGGTTAATTGCTTGTTTGAGTGGATGCTTTGGTTAATTGCTTGTTTGAGTGGATGGTTTGGTTAATTGCTTGTTTGAGTTGGATGGTTTGGTTAATTGCTTGTTTGAGTGGATGGTTTGGTTAATTGCTTGTTTGAGTGGATGGTTTGGTTAATTGCTTGTTTGAGTGGATGGTTTGGTTAACTGCTTGTTTGAGTGGATGGTTTGGTTAATTGCTTGTTTGCGTGGATGGTTTGGTTAATTGCTTGTTTGAGTGGATGGTTTGGTTAATTGCTTGTTTGAGTGGATGTTTGTTTAATTGCTTGTTTGAGTGGATGGTTTGGTTAATTGCTTGTTTGAGTGGATGGTTTGGTTAATTGCTTGTTTGAGTGGATGGTTTGGTTAATTGCTTGTTTGAGTTGGATGGTTTGGTAAATTGCTTGTTTGAGTGGATGTTTGTTTAATTGCTTGTTTGAGTGGATGGTTTGGTTAATTGCTTGTTTGAGTGGATGGTTTGGTTAACTGCTTGTTTGAGTGGATGGTTTGGTTAATTGCTTGTTTGAGTGGATGGTTTGGTTAATTGCTTGTTTGAGTTGGATGGTTTGGTTAAATGGTTGTTTGAGTGGATGGTTTGGTTAATTGCTTGTTTGAGTGGATGGTTTGTTTAATTGCTTGTTTGAGTGGATGGTTTGGTTAATTGCTTGTTTGAGTGGATGGTTTGGTTAATTGCTTGTTTGAGTGGATGGTTTGGTTAACTGCTTGTTTGAGTGGATGGTTTGGTTAATTGCTTGTTTGATTGGATGCTTTGGTTAATTGGTTGTTTGAGTGGATGGTTTGGTTAACTGCTTGTTTGAGTGGATGGTTTGGTTAATTTCTTGTTTGAGTGGATGGTTTGGTTAATTGCTTGTTTGAGTGGATGGTTTGGTTAATTGCTTGTTTGAGTGGATGGTTTGGTTAACTGCTTGTTTGAGTGGATGGTTTGGTTAATTGCTTGTTTGCGTGGATGGTTTGGTTAATTGCTTGTTTGAGTGGATGGTTTGGTTAATTGCTTGTTTGAGTGGATGTTTGTTTAATTGCTTGTTTGAGTGGATGGTTTGGTTAATTGCTTGTTTGAGTGGATGGTTTGGTTAATTGCTTGTTTGAGTGGATGGTTTGGTTAATTGCTTGTTTGAGTGGATGGTTTGGTTAATTGCTTGTTTGAGTTGGATGGTTTGGTTAATTGCTTGTTTGAGTGGATGTTTGTTTAATTGCTTGTTTGAGTGGATGGTTTGGTTAATTGCTTGTTTGAGTGCGTGGTTTGGTTAATTGCTTGTTTGAGTGGATGGTTTGGTTAATTGCTTGTTTGAGTGGATGGTTTGGTTAATTGCTTGTTTGAGTTGGATGGTTTGGTTAAATGGTTGTTTGAGTTGATGGTTTGGTTAATTGCTTGTTTGAGTTGGATGGTTTGGTTAAATGGTTGTTTGAGTTGGATGGTTTGGTTAATTGCTTGTTTGAGTGGATGCTTTGGTTAATTGCTTGTTTGAGTGGATGGTTTGGTTAATTGCTTG
Source organism: Penaeus vannamei (assembly GCF_042767895.1). Taxonomy (NCBI): domain Eukaryota; kingdom Metazoa; phylum Arthropoda; class Malacostraca; order Decapoda; family Penaeidae; genus Penaeus; species Penaeus vannamei. The sequence goes on from NC_091585.1 coordinate 21,118,058, forward strand.
TTTGAGTGGATGGTTTGGTTAATTGCTTGTTTGAGTGGATGGTTTGGTTAACTGCTTGTTTGAGTGGATGGTTTGGTTAATTGCTTGTTTGCGTGGATGGTTTGGTTAATTGCTTGTTTGAGTGGATGGTTTGGTTAATTCCTTGTTTGAGTGGATGCTTTGGTTAATTGCTTGTTTGAGTGGATGGTTTGGTTAATTGCTTGTTTGAGTTGGATGGTTTGGTTAATTGCTTGTTTGAGTGGATGGTTTGGTTAATTGCTTGTTTGAGTGGATGGTTTGGTTAATTGGTTGTTTGAGTGGATGGTTTAGTTAACTGCTTGTTTGAGTGGATGGTTTGGTTAATTGCTTGTTTGCGTGGATGGTTTGGTTAATTGCTTGTTTGAGTGGATGGTTTGGTTAATTGCTTGTTTGTGGGGATGTTTGTTTAATTGCTTGTTTGAGTGGATGGTTTGGTTAATTGCTTGTTTGAGTGGATGGTTTGGTTAATTGCTTGTTTGAGTGGATGGTTTGGTTAATTGCTTGTTTGAGTTGGATGGTTTGGTTAATTGCTTGTTTGAGTGGATGTTTGTTTAATTGCTTGTTTGAGTGGATGGTTTTGTTAATTGGTTGTTTGAGTGGATGGTTTGGTTAACTGCTTGTTTGAGTGGATGGTTTGGTTAATTGCTTGTTTGAGTGGATGGTTTGGTTAATTGCTTGTTTGAGTTGGATGGTTTGGTTAAATGGTTGTTTGAGTGGATGGTTTGGTTAATTGCTTGTTTGAGTGGATGGTTTGGTTAATTGCTTGTTTGAGTGGATGGTTTGGTTAATTGCTTGTTTGAGTGGATGGTTTGGTTAATTGCTTGTTTGAGTGGATGGTCTGGTTAATTGGTTGTTTGAGTGGATGGTTTGGTTAATTGCTTGTTTGAGTGGATGGTTTGGTTAATTGCTTGTTTGAGTCGATCGTTTGGTTATCTACTTGTTTGAGCGCATGGTTTGGTTAATCGCTTGATTGCGTGCAAGGTTTGGCTAATCGCTTGTTTGAGTGGATGGTTTGGTTAATTGCTTGTTTGAGTGGATGGTTTGGTTAATTGCTTGTTTGAGTGGATGGTTTGGTTAATTGCTTGTTTGAGTGGATGGTTTGGTTAATTGCTTGTTTGAGTGGATGGTTTGGTTAATTTCTTGTTTGAGTGAATGGTTTGGTTAATTACTTGGTTGAGTGGATGGGTTGGTTAATCGCTTGTTTGAGTTGGATGGTTTGGTTAATTGCTTGTTTGAGTGGATGTTTGTTTAATTGCTTGTTTGAGTGGATGGTTTGGTTAATTGCTTGTTTGAGTGGATGGTTTGGTTAACTGCTTGTTTGAGTGGATGGTTTGGTTAATTGCTTGTTTGAGTGGATGGTTTGGTTAATTGCTTGTTTGAGTGGATGGTTTGGTTAATTGCTTGTTTGAGTGGATGGTTTGGTTAATTGCTTGTTTGAGTTGGATGGTTTGGTTAATTGCTTGTTTGAGTGGATGGTTTGGTTAATTGCTTGTTTGAGTGGATGGTTTGGTTAATTGCTTGTTTGAGTGGATGGTTTGGTTAATTGCTTGTTTGAGTGGATGGTTTGGTTAATTGCTTGTTTGAGTGGATGGTTTGGTTAATTGCTTGTTTGAGTGGATGGTTTGGTTAATTGCTTGTTTGAGTGGATGTTTGTTTAATTGCTTGTTTGAGTGGATGGTTTGGTTAATTGCTTGTTTGAGTGGATGGTTTGGTTAACTGCTTGTTTGAGTGGATGGTTTGGTTAATTGCTTGTTTGAGTTGGATGGTTTGGTTAATTGCTTGTTTGAGTGGATGTTTGTTTAATTGCTTGTTTGAGTGGATGGTTTGGTTAACTGCTTGTTTGAGTGGATGGTTTGGTTAATTGCTTGTTTGAGTGGATGGTTTGGTTAATTGCTTGTTTGAGTTGGATGGTTTGGTTAAATGGTTGTTTGAGTTGGATGGTTTGGTTAATTGCTTGTTTGAGTGGATGTTTGTTTAATTGCTTGTTTGAGTGGATGGTTTGGTTAATTGCTTGTTTGAGTGGATGGTTTGGTTAACTGCTTGTTTGAGTGGATGGTTTGGTTAATTGCTTGTTTGAGTGGATGGTTTGGTTAATTGCTTGTTTGAGTGGATGATTTGGTTAATTGCTTGTTTGAGTGGATGGTTTGGTTAATTGCTTGTTTGAGTTGGATGGTTTGGTTAATTGCTTGTTTGAGTGGATGGTTTGGTTAATTGCTTGTTTGAGTGGATGGTTTGGTTAATTGCTTGTTTGAGTGGATGGTTTACTTAATTGCTTCTTTCAGTGCATGGCTTGGTTAATTGCTTGTTTGAGTGGATGGTTTGGTTAATTGCTTGTTTGAGTGGATGGTTTGTTTAATTGCTTGTTTGAGTGGATCTTTGTTTAATTGCTTCTTTGAGTGGATGGTTTGGTTAATTGCTTGTTTGAGTGGATGGTTTGGTTAATTGCTTGTTTAAGTGGATGGTTTGGTTAATTGCTTGTTTGAGTTGGATGGTTTGGTTAAATGGTTGTTTGAGTTGATGGTTTGGTTAATTGCTTGTTTGAGTTGGATGGTTTGGTTAATTGCTTGTTTGAGTGGATGTTTGTTTAATTGCTTGTTTGAGTGGATGGTTTGGTTAATTGCTTGTTTGAGTGGATGGTTTGGTTAATTGCTTGTTTGAGTTGGATGGTTTGGTTAAATGGTTGTTTGAGTTGGATGGTTTGGTTAATTGCTTGTTTGAGTGGGTGTTTTTTTGAGTGGGTGGTTTGGTTAATTGCTTGTTTGAGTGGATGGTTTGGTTAATTGCTTGTTTGAGTTGGATGGTTTGGTTAATTGCTTGTTTGAGTGGATGTTTGTTTAATTGCTTGTTTGAGTTGGATGGTTTGGTTAAATGGTTGTTTGAGTTGGATGGTTTGGTTAATTGCTTGTTTGTGTGGGTGTTTTTTTGAGTGGGTGGTTTGGTTAATTGCTTGTTTGAGTGGATGGTTTGGTTAATTGCTTGTTTGAGTTGATGGTTTGGTTAATTGCTTTATTGAGTGGATGGTTTGGTTAAATGGTTGTTTGAGTGGATGGTTTGGTTAATTGCTTGTTTGAGTGGGTGTTTTTTTGAGTGGGTGGTTTGGTTAATTGCTTGTTTGAGTGGATGGTTTGGTTAATTGCTTGTTTGAGTTGATGGTTTGGTTAATTGCTTTTTTGAGTGGGTGGTTTGGTTAATTGCTTGTTTGAGTGGATGGTTTGGTTAATTGCTTTTTTGAGTGGGTGGTTTGGTTAATTGCTTTTTTGAGTGGATGGTTTGGTTAATTGGTTGTTTGAGTGGATGGTTTGGTTAATTGCTTGTTTGAGTGGATGGTTTGGTTAATTGGTTGTTTGAGTGGATGGTTTGGTTAAATGGTTGTTTGAGTGGATGGTTTGGTTAATTGCTTGTTTGAGTGGATGGTTTGGTTAAATGGTTGTTTGAGTGGATGGTTTGGTTAATTGCTTGTTTGAGTGGATGGTTTGGTTAATTGCTTGTTTGAGTGGATGGTTTGGTTAATTGCTTGTTTGAGTGGATGGTTTGGTTAAATGGTTGTTTGAGTGGATGGTTTGGTTAATTGCTTGTTTGAGTGGATGGTTTGGTTAATTGCTTGTTTGAGTGGATGGTTTGGTTAATTGCTTGTTTGAGTGGATGGTTTGGTTAATTGCTTGTTTGAGTGGATGGTTTGGTTAATTGCTTGTTTGAGTGGATGGTTTGGTTAATTGCTTGTTTGAGTTGGATGGTTTGGTTAATTGCTTGTTTGAGTGGATGGTTTGGTTAATTGCTTGTTTGAGTGGATGGTTTGGTTAACTGCTTGTTTGAGTGGATGGTTTGGTTAATTGCTTGTTTGCGTGGATGGTTTGGTTAATTGCTTGTTTGAGTGGATGGTTTGGTTAATTGCTTGTTTGAGTGGATGGTTTGGTTAATTGCTTGTTTGAGTGGATGCTTTGGTTAATTGCTTGTTTGAGTGGATGGTTTGGTTAATTGCTTGTTTGAGTGGATGGTTTGGTTAATTGCTTGTTTGAGTTGGATGGTTTGGTTAATTGCTTGTTTGAGTGGATGTTTGTTTAATTGCTTGTTTGAGTGGATGGTTTGGTTAATTGCTTGTTTGAGTGGATGGTTTGGTTAACTGCTTGTTTGAGTGGATGGTTTGGTTAATTGCTTGTTTGAGTGGATGGTTTGGTTAATTGCTTGTTTGAGTTGGATGGTTTGGTTAAATGGTTGTTTGAGTGGATGGTTTGGTTAATTGCTTGTTTGAGTGGATGGTTTGGTTAATTGCTTGTTTGAGTGGATGGTTTGGTTAATTGCTTGTTTGAGTGGATGGTTTGGTTAATTGCTTGTTTGAGTGGATGGTCTGGTTAATTGGTTGTTTGAGTGGATGGTTTGGTTAATTGCTTGTTTGAGTGGATGGTTTGGTTAATTGCTTGTTTGAGTGGATGGTTTGGTTAACTGCTTGTTTGAGTGGATGGTTTGGTTAATTGCTTGTTTGAGTGGATGGTTTGGTTAATTGCTTGTTTGAGTGGATGGTTTGGTTAATTGCTTGTTTGAGTGGATGGTTTGGTTAATTGCTTGTTTGAGTGGATGGTTTGGTTAATTGCTAGTTTGAGTGGATGGTTTGGTTAATTGCTTGTTTGAGTGGATGGTTTGGTTAATTGCTTGTTTGAGTGGATGGTTTGGTTAATTGCTTGTTTGAGTGGATGGTTTGGTTAATTGCTTGTTTGAGTTGGATGGTTTGGTTAATTGCTTGTTTGAGTGGATGTTTGTTTAATTGCTTGTTTGAGTGGATGGTTTGGTTAATTGCTTGTTTGAGTGGATGGTTTGGT
>NC_091585.1:21127889-21137889 GCF_042767895.1 Penaeus vannamei
TTATTGTCATTATTATCATTATTATTGTCATTATTATCATTATTATTGTCATTGTTATCATTATTATTGTTAACATTATCATTATTATTGTCATTATTATCATTATTATCATCACATCAGCCGCTGAAACGACAAATGGAGGCGTAAGATTAGGTAGAGTCAAAGCCAAGGAAATATCCCCTTAGCCTTGGGTAGAGTGAAGCTAGACTCGACCCTTCGCGGGGTGAGTGAGCAAGCGTGAGCCGGGAAAGGGGTTGTTCGCTGGGAAGTGCCCAACCTGCCCGGGTCTAAAGATTCATCCAGTAATTTGACACTAAACAATATATTAACATTAAAAGTTTCGCAGAACCCAGATGCTATACAGTGAACCCTCCATATAATGCGGTTCACTTTTCGCGTTCTCGCTGCTTCATGGATTTGAATTGTGCATTGTGTTCTGCATTCTGATTGGCTAAACAGTCTCTGCTTCTTCTCTACCTGTATGTCAATATGTGAATGTACGTAAAACAGCTTGCCAAATTTAAGTTTGCAAATTTTCTCTAAAACCCATGAATCATTCAGTTTGAATTGATTATTAAAATGATTATTTTACAGTACAGTAGTTATTTGTAAAAAAACTTTTATACAGTACTTTTATTTGTTAAACAAATGCTTGGGCCTGTAAAAGGGTTTTGTTCTTTGGTTTCAATGTATTGTAGAGTATTTCATTGTATAACAATGGTAAAAAAATAAAGGTTACTACTTCACGGATTTCGCTTCTCACGGGTTCTTTATGGAACGTAACCCTCGCGAAAAACGAGGGTTCACTGTATACCCCACCATCATCATATCAATGCACTGCTGCTCACATTTACTGCACTTTTTTCACATCATTATATTCATCAAGAGATTCGGAAACAATATAATAAATGAGTATTTTAGAAATATTTTCTGTAAGTGGCCCATCACACTGAAGCAGACCCGAACCAAATAGTGCTTCGCGATTCACGAACGCGCCTGCAGGTTGTGGTTCGTAGGAGGCACCCCCCCCCCCAAAAAAAAAAGAAAAAGAAAAAGAAAAGATAACCAAAGTCATATATTAAGATCTGCTAGCTCAAGAGGCGCTATTTGACACTATACAACATTCCGTTCGATCGTGATAAGCGAAACATATTCTTCAAAATCTCCAATTCGCTCGGAAATAGAAAAAAAAGATAACTAGACTCTCTGTCAATAATCCGTTTTCAAATAGGCCCAAAATGCACTTCAATTCGAGACTATTTAGATAAGTGGTAAATAGTCAAAGACAGGATGGAACTGGCAGCTTTGTAATTAACTCGAATGCAGTTACTTGAGGATATCGTCATCAGGTCCTAATTTTCCTGTATTTGAGTTGAAGAGGAAGGAAGGGAGGTATGAAGTGTGAGAAGAGAGGGAGAGGGAGAGGGAGATTGAGAGAGAGAGAGAGAGAGGGAGAGGGAGAGAGGAGGGGAGGGAGGGAGGGAGAGAGAGAGAGAGAGAGTGAGAGTGAGAGTGAGTCAGTCAGAGACAGAGACAGAGACAGAGACAGAGACAGAGACAGAGACAGAGTGAGACAGTGAGAGAGACAGTGACAGAGACAGACAGAGACAGACAGACAGTATATATATATATATATATATATATATATATATATATATATATATATATATATATATATATATATATATATATATATATATACATATATTATTTCTATGTATACATACGTGTGTGTATGTGAGTATGTTTGTGTAGTTAGAAAGACAGAAAGAGAGATCTATACCTATTCATCTATATATCTTTGATGCCATTAATACCACCCTATACGTCACCCTTAGTACCATTCATTCCTATGTGTGTTCTCCATCAGCGCATTCCAAGGGTCAAATAAACCAACATGTTCTCTTCCTCCTCTTCGCCTTTCTCCTCTTCGTCTTCCTCCTCTTCGTCTTCCTCCCTCCTCGTCCTCCTCTTCTTCGTCTTCCTCCCTCCTCGTCTTCCTCCTCCTCCTCTTCCTCCTCTTCGTCTTCCTCCCTCCTCGTCTTCCTCCTGTTCGTCTCCCTCCTCTTCGTCTTCTTCCTCCTCGTCTTCCCGTCCGTCTTCCTCCTCTTCGTCTTCCTCCAAACAAGACTCATAATAAGCTCGTCAATCCATCTACTTTGTCTCCTTTTCTATGGTCTTCTCAGAACGTCTTAGTTACTGACTTCCTCTGTTCAGATGTTGTCGATTCTTCGGTGTGAATGATACCTTGAGTGTCTTTTTTTTCTTCTTCTTCCTACTCCTCTTCTTTTACTTCTTCCTCTTTTTTTGTTTTTCTTCCTCTTCTTTTTCCTTTTCTTCTTCTTCCTCTTTATTTTTCTTCTTCCTCTTCTTTTTGTTCTTCGTCTTCCTTTTCTTCTTCCTCTTCTTTTTTTTTTCTTCTTCTTCTTCTCCTTGTTCTTTTTCTGCACAATCCTGTACTTTGCTGAAGAACACTCCATAAGGATTGTGATAAGATCTTTCCCTTTTATTTTTCGTTTCATATTTCTAAAGGTAATATATACGTAAATAAGGGACGCAGTTTAACGGCGTTTACGTAGCAGATGTAAAATATGTTGTATTTGCATAACGAATGCGGTGTGAATTTCAAGTCTTAAGAGAATTAGAATCATGTTTTTTTTTTTTCTTTTTTTTAATCTTGTTAAAAAACGTGAAAATAAAACCAAACGATACTTGGTAATATTCGATAATATTGGACAATTCTGACAAATCTGATGTTATAGATAATATGGAAGGATCTCAATAAACGGAAAAATAATCTGTAATACACAAATTCAGAGGTTTTGCATCAGGTCATAGCAGGTCGGTTGAGAGGTCAGAGGTCAGAGGGAAGAAGATTAGGTCAAAGACAGGGCAATTTCTGGAACTTTTATCGGCTATTTGGCTCTACAAAGTCAAAAGTGATTTTTGCTCGTTAGAAATATATTTTTTGCTCTCAACATTTTCCAACACTTTATGATTGACTCAAAAAGGTCATTCTTCTACGTTCATATTCTCCCCTTTTGTTTAATATCATTATCTACCGTCGTTACATTTTTTTATGATATTTTCTTGCTTTCTTTATATATCACTATTTTTTTTTATTATTAAACTTTCTTATTTTCCTTTATTTTTATACTGCCTAAATGATCTCTTTACTTTCAAGAAAAACCTTGATGTCTTCTTTTTTTTAATCATGCTTATCTTCGGCATTTTTATTGTTATTTTACCTTCCCAAAACTATTAATAAAAAATTCATTCCTTGTTCTCTGGTGACATGTATAATGTTCATTTAAATCTGTTCCGTGACGATTAAACTTAATGGAGTTCTCTGGTAAAGTTCTATCTCCTGTGTTATATCAATTTTATTCACGAACAGGTCCCTTACACCACAATTTAAGAACTCTATTATTATTATTATTTTCCCTCTTTATAGTTCGCATGAATCTTATTCTTGTCCTTATTATGACTAATTATAATCCTAGTCCAATGTCGTACAGGGAAAAGAAAAAGAAAATCGTAATTGTTTTTATTACTTAAGTTCTACTTTGCTATTTTTAAATCCAATTGTAATTACTAGATATTATTTCTACCAATTTTATTATTTCTGCCAATTGTTTTTTTTCATCAAAGTATTTGTTTCAAAATCTACTTTGTATTAAACTTCCTTGAGGAAATCATAAGCTCCTAATATTTCCTATATTTGAGTCAAAATTCTAATATTGAATAATAATAATAATAATTAATAATGTTATCTCCAAAAAATAATCAACATACTCTCGGAATCACTCCTCACGCTTAATCTAAACATCAAGCGTCTTTATCAATATAATCCCTGTTTGATATAACCTCAGCTTTCCCTTTTATCACAAGGTATACACTGTGTCTAATCTTACCTGTGCAATCCCTAGGGAGCATATACAATGACCGCCACGTCTCTATGCTTCCCACGCAATCCTCTTGTGCGCTTTCTGTCTTCGTAATGCTCGTCTCCGTTTCCTTGTCAGACGTAAGCGCTACTTTCTCTTAATGCTTCGGCGCTTTCTGTATATGTATGTATATATCATTCGAAATCGCCTTCCACCTTCTGAGAAAATACATGAATATATAAATGGCCTTTTCCGCTACGTTGTTGAAAAGGACTTGGGGGGGGGGGGGATATTAGTGAACTTTCTCGTGTCTTTGTTTTTTTTCATTATTTTTATTCACATTTTTTTTTTTTTTTTTTATTCAGCGGGACTTCTGCTCAGGTGAAGCGAATATGCAAAATGATTCGAAGTCGCTCGGTTTCGAAATCGTCTTTCGACTCATTACGGTAATGGCGAGGACTAATCTGTATCCTTTCATCTCTCTTTCTTTTCCGCATTTTCCCGTTTCTCCGTTTTGCTAATGGTCTGGCATTACCGGTGATAATTCTGGGCTGTATCCGAGATGTTGGTTTGTGAATGTTTTTCTCTCTCTCTTCTTTCGCATTTTTTTAGATTCTCTGATTTTGCCAAGATGTTTATTTCGTGTCTATCCATGTCTTTATTTATTTATTTTTAGCATTTACCAACTTCTCTGTTTCTTTAATAATGTTCTTACATTTCCAATAACGATTATAAGCAATACCCATTTTGATTTGTTTCCATCTCTCTTTTTCACCTTCTAATAATAATAAACACGAATAAAAAATATCGATTTACATTTTTCTTTCATCCTTTTCCCCCTCCATAACCTAGTCCCCCCCCCCCCCCCCACTGGCGCCAACACTCTAATATTTAACTTTTTTTTTTTTTCTAAACGTGTCATCCTAAGACATTCCCCCGAAGACGAGCCGAGACAAAGCCTCCTCGCGCCTCCCTTGCTGTGGCACCTGCTTCCCCCGGGGCTTTCAAAGACCACGCCAACACCCTTTATTTCACGGCTCTTCAGATGCGTATCGCAAAACTGGCGACGATTAAAAATTTTAATATGAAGGGTTTTCTTCTCCCTTCTCATGTCGCAGGACACATGAAAAAAGAAATGGATGGGTAGATTATAAATAGATAAATATATATATATATATATATATATATATATATATATATATATATATACATATATATATATATATATATATATATATATATATATATATATATATATACATCTCTCTCTCTCTCTATCTATCTATCTATCTATATAGAAATATATATTTATTTATACATATACATCTCTCTATCTATCTATCTATCTGTCTGTCTATCTATCTGTCTATCTATCTATCTATGAAATCTTATATATGATTAGACAACCAAACATATTGTTAGCAAAAAACTAACAGAATTAACAAATGAAAAAATGAAGGATCGACTGGAATTACTTCCTTATTTCTTAATATACTTTACATCCCGTTAAGCAGGTAGGTTGTGTCTCACGCTAGTTAGATATGCTAATGAGAATAGACCGTACCTACGTATCCACCTTTGCTAGCTGTAGTTTAACATCAGGTCTAGAATCAAAGCTCATACAAAAAGAGGTATCTATGTGTCTATCTACCTTCCTGTCTGTCTGTCTCTAGTTAAATGTCTTTCTCTGTATCTACCCATTCATCGATATTTCTAGCTATCCTGTGTAGGGATCTGTATTCATATATACCTGTATGCCCATATTTGTATGGTTCTGACTCGATAGAGGAATGGATGGGCAGATATAATATCTCTCTTTCTTTCTTTCTCTCTTTCTTTCTTTCTCTCTCTCTCTCTCTCTCTCTCTCTCTCTCTCTCTCTCTCTTTCTCTCTCTCTCTCTCTCTGTCTCTGTCTCTCTCTCTCTCTCTCTCTCTCTCTCTCTGTCTCTCTCTCTCTCTCTCTCTCTCTCTCTCTATATATATATATATATATATATATATATATATATATATATATATATATATATGTATATACACACACACACACACACAATTAGGGCAACTATAGATATCGTCAGCAAAAAAATAACAGAGTTAACAAACGAAAAAAAGGAAGATTGATAAACAGATGCATAGAGAGTCAAGTAAATAAACAGGTACAAAGGCCGAACATGTGATAACGAAGGGAAGAACAAGAAAATACATGAATATATAAATTACCTTTTCGCTACGTTGTTGAAAAGAACTTAGGGGTATTAGTGAACTTTCTCGTGTCTTACTTTTCATTATTTTTATTCACATTTTTCTTCGTCACGACTTCTGCACAGGTAAAACGAATATGCAAAACACGTCTTTCATACGAGTTTAATTAATCCGCTTTATATCCAATGTTTTTCCTTTAATGTTTAAACATGTATCGCTTTCATGATTTTGAAACAGGAATTCGGCAATACAGATGATACTAAAACAACAAACGAGAACAAATACTGCAATATAAGATACAATTTACGTTATCGAAATCGGAAAGCGATTATTGAATACAAATGTAGGATTAAATTCAGATTTCATGCGACTCCGCTGAAATCAGAATTGCAGGGGTTTCAGATTAGATATTAATGAAGGTAAAATTGATATCATTTCAATAGTTTGTAATATACTTAATTAGTCTCGCGGATATTCTGATTCTCATTAATATCTGAAAAAGTCTCATTATTTGATAAAGTTATTTATGTTGCATAATTCACATTTGCAATATGTTTGATTAATCCTTTTGAAGTTAAAGTCAGGATGATGATTGAGAGGCTGGTAATAATAATAGTAATACTACTACTAATGATAATGATAATAATGATGATAATAACTTTAATAATGAAAATTGATAATGAAAACAAAAATAATGATGATTGCGATAAAGATAATGATAATCATAATAACTATAGTAATAAAGATAATAAAGTAATAATAATAATGATATTAGATTCATGATGATATTGATAAACATTGATAAGAATAAGAAAGTATTAAGAAAAATGATAATGATAATATTCATAATGATGATAAATAAACAGAATTTATGATAATCATAGAAACAATAATGATTGCAGTAATTGCACTGATAACGATGATGAAAACATTTAATAGTAATGATGATGATAATGATAATAACGATAATAACGATAATGATTATGATGATGATGATTATAGTGAAAATAATTATGATGATGATGACGATAATGATAATGATAATAAAGATAATAAAAAAATAGTAACGATGGTAATAATAATAGCAATCATAATAAAAGTAAAAACAAAGACAACAACATCAATAATGATGATAATATGAAAAACAATAATTGAATAGAAATGATAGTTATGATAATTGATATAACAATGATTATTGTAACTGTGATGATAAAGACAATAATAATAGTAGTAATAATAATAACAACAAAAACGATAATAATGATAGAAATAATAATAGTAATAAAGGTACTACTACTACTACTACAACTTCTGCTACTAATGATAACAAAAATAAGCTTAATAGTGATAAGAAAGGATATAAAAAATAATGATATTAATGTTGATAATGATGATGAAAGTAATAATGATACTAATGATGATGATAATAACCATGGTAATAATAATGATGATAAAGATAAATAATAAAGATAATAATAATAATGATAGCAGAAATAGCAATAGAAACAATAACAATGATGATAATAATAATGATTATAATAATTTAAAAAATGATAATGACAATAATGATAATAAAAATAATAATAACAATAGCACGTAACGAAACATTTCACATTCCTTGATTCATATATATATATATATATATATATATATATATATATATATATATATATATATATATATATATATATATATATATATATATCATCCTCCAACCTACTTCTCTCTCCCTTCCCCTCCTTCATTCTGTCTTTGCGTCGCACATTATGCAACCCTGCGTACACGTGACGACTGGAGCTCATATGAATTTCTGTATTTATTAGGTTTAATATTTCTCTTCTCCCTACCTTCTCATTTTAGCTGGCTCTACTGCGATGCGTGTGAGTGTGTAAATATGTATATATGTATATATATATATATATATATATATATATATATATATATATATATATATATATGTATGTATATATATATATATATATATATATATATATATATATATATATATATATATATATATACATATATATATATATATATATATATATATATATATATATATATATATATATATATATATATATATGTATACATTATATATATGTTTTTACAATATATATATATATATATATATATATATATATATATATATATATATATATATATATATATATATATGTATATATATATATATATATATATATATATATATATATATATATATATATATATATATATATATATATATATATATTAACATCTATGTATGTATATGGATGTATATGCGTGTGTTTTGGTATAATTGCAAAGTATTTCTTTCTCTCTTGTTTTTGCTGCCATACTAGTGTCAGGGATTTCCCCTTCCCTGTAAATCAGAAATCATTACCGTTATTACTAAATTACTAATGAACCCATCAACTCTCCCTGTAATTCTTGCACCGCTTGGCGAATTAACAGAGGGAAATTTCGGAGGACAGCCCCGTGATATTTTACTTTAATAATCAACAATCGAAATTTGATTAAATTAACGAATATCATCAAGGTAGATAAGTGCTCATCAGCGAGGGATTGTGTTAAGAGCAGAATTTATTTATTCATTTATTTATTTTTAAGTGATGCAGAATTCAAATTAGGGATTTAGCAGTTTGAAGTCTCAACAAATAATATTAATCAACAACAAAAGAGAACTGTGTGCCAGGTGAGGATATAGAAATCCAATTAAATGATATATTATGTTTTGTTAAGTCTCCGCTACTTCATTCCCACAAGTTCTCTTTAATCTTTATCAGACTGTTGGAACAAGTAAAGAAGAAATAACGAACATTAATCTTCTGTGTTCTTTCGACCATAGGTTCTTTAAAACTCAAAGTGCAAGTGAGCTTTGTTCAGGATAAATTACACCCCACACGTCAAGTACAAATGTATAGGTGCAAGGACAAAACAAATGTATCCTGCAGTCTCCTCTGGCACAGCTCTCTCTCGCTCTCTGATTGGCTGGGGGGGTTGGCGCCTGCCTGGAATGTGCGAGGGACCATAACTATAAGACTAGAGAGGCAGGGCTTATAAGTAAAGCTTTATATAATCATATGGGCATAGATGGTACACATGTATTAATAAAATAATCACATCTATACAATTATAAGATATATTTGAGGATTGCCTAGCTCACTCAACCGTTTTCTATGGAATCAGTTTCCCGTTTTCTGTTAAAGGTTAACTTTTTTTATTGTTTTCCTTCTTTAGTTCTATTTATTGTTTTGTTTTCCTATTCATATTATAGCCTCGATTGATTCATCGACTGAATGGTTACAAGTATAAATTACCCTCTTCGATACTATACCTCTAAAACCACGATCGCAAAATTGAATATTTACATGCCACATAGAGGCGGCCATATTGATTCTTCTCGTCGACCTTCCCAACCCCTTTTTCAACGCTTTTTTCTGCCCCGTTCCCTTCCCTCGGCCTTTCTCGCGTAATCTGCACGAACGCAACCCCCGTGTCACTAACGCACTTCACCGGGAGGCTTTCCTAGAGTCAGATAAAGGACACGGATTTTCAGGCTCAGAGTCCGTGTCATGGCGGCGATCTCAACACCTATTTTTCATCCAGGACAAAACATTATGAAAGATAGTGGCTGTCTGGGCATGAAAAAACTCAAAAGGCAATAAAAAAGGAAGATAATAAAGGAATAATAGGTCTAGAATGTAAAGAGAGAGCTAAGGATGAAATGACAAAAAAGACAAAAAAAAGGACAAAAAAAGAGTAAAGGAGGAAGAACTAGACAAAAAAAAAAAAAAATGAATGCATAATTCATCGTTGCCAGAAAAAGATTCAGCCATATTCGCAATGACAATTGTCGCCTCGCATTGCGCAATTTAACACCCTTACATCGCGCAGAATTAAAGAAA
>NC_091585.1:21142889-21147889 GCF_042767895.1 Penaeus vannamei
TTTGTTGACTTGATTACGTCATCAACACACTTTTGATGCGATAATGAGATGAGAAACGCTCCGATAATTAAAGACATTAAATCTAATAGGAGAATTCTCAAGGGGAACTTCTAAACGCCTTCCTAGGGAAAAAAATATAAAGCTATGGTGATTACTTTTTTCCGCTGCTCCTACTACTAATATTACTGCTGCTACTACTTCTAATAATAACAATAATATTATTAAAAAGGATGCTTTTGATGTTAATAATAATATTAATGAACAACAACAATAATGGTAATAATGACAACAACAATAATGTGTATTTCACCCACGGATGAGGGAAAGGAGGGAGGAGGGAGGGGGGAAAGGAGGAAGGGGGAAGAGGGAGGGAGGGGGGAGAGGGAGGGAGGGAGGAGTGGCGAGAGGGGGGGAAGGGTGGGGGGGGGGGAGGGAGGAAAGGGAAGTGAGAACTGTCGCTTCCCTAAGATTCTCAAGGTCGAATACGGTCGCTCGAGTCCTGAGGAGAAGGTAGAGGCCAGGGTGAGAATGATAATAACAAGGATGATAATAGTGTTAGTAATAATAATAGCAACAATGATGATAATAGTCGGTAATAGTGATTATAACAATGATGATAATAGTGTTAGTAATAATAATAACAACAATGATGATAATAGTCAATAATAGTGATTATAACAATGATGATAATAGTATTAGTAATAATAATAACAATGACGATGATAATAGTCAGTAACAGTGATTATAACATTGATGATAATAGTGTTAGTAATAATAATAACAACAATGACGATAATAGTCAGTAACAGTGATTATAACAATGATGATAATGATAGCAATAATGATTATAACAACAATGATAATAGTAACAATAACAATAGTTTATTTATAGCCAGGGTGAGAAAGGTGATTATATGTACATGTTTTAGGTGGATTTTCACTGGCTCTCTCTGGTGGCTTGGACGGTTCTTGCTCTCTGATGACGCTATAAGGTTCGTTATGGCTTGTCTGAGCAGCAATGCCAGTGTCAGAAGTAGTGTCAGGTGTCGAGTGTTATTTTACGTTGGCTGTTCCGTTAGACTTTACTCATCTGTTCATTTATTCACATCTATGCTGAAGAGTCAGTGTGTCAGTTATGCTAGGGAAGGTAGCATTCTGTAATATATATATATTTTGTTTGTTTCCCATGAAGCTTTGGTGATTTGCAAATAATTCAAATCCTTAAAGAATAATGACAAACTACGCACACGCACACACACACACTCTCTCTCTCACACACACACACACACACACACAGCACATACACACACAAACACACACACCATATACACACACAAACACACACACACAATATATATATATATATATATATATATATATATATATATATATATATATACACAATCATGTAGGTTTGTTTGTTTTTTCGCTCTGATTGACAGGTGAAAGCCTATCTATAATGACATTATCGGATTTGGCCACTGAGGACGCGTCGAGAAAGAAATAGATAGATAGAGACTAGTCATTTGTATGATTTAATCGATGTTGTTATGACTGCCAAAAGTAACACAAGCCATTCTTTTATTTATGACACAGAATTGTCACAAATAAAATGTCAATGTCAGTTTCATATTTTGGTTCAATAGGCTAAATGGAGGCGGGGCTATCTATTTCATCGATATCTATATGTAAATCTATATATTTACCTATATCTTTATCTACATGTTCGTCTGTCTCTACTGCTACCTCTACATCTTCACCGATAGCTTTATCTTTATCCTTTATCTATTTATCGATACGTATATATGTGCACACACACACACACATACACACACAAACACACAAACACGCACACACACACACACAGAGACACACACACACACACAGACACACACACGCACATACACACACACACAGACACAGACACACACACAAACACGCACACACACACACAGAGACACACACACACACACACATACATTCTCCTATTTCTGAAGGTCTCACGTTATCCTTATTCCTAGCAAAGCCTATTTCCCCCCACAGGCTATCCTCAGGCCTCGGGTATATAAATAGCACATAAATACCTCAGCCCCTGTCTCGTTTCTCCAACTATCACGATACACGTTTACTTCTTCTTCTTCTTCATCTTGTGCTTCTGCTTCTTCTTCGTCTTCTTCTTCTTCTTCTGCTTCTTCTTCTTCGTCTTCTCCTGCTTCTTCTTCGTCTTTTTCTTCTGCTTCTTCTTCGTCATCTTCTTCTTTTTCTTCTGCTTCTTCTTCGTCTCCTTCTCCTTCTTCTTCTTCAATACATTCCACGCTCGCAGACCTTCCGCCTCCGAGACATCGATCTCTTTACACAAACACATTATCTTCTTCTTCTTCTTCACGTTTTCTTCTTCGTTTCCGTCTCCTTCTCCTGCTTCTTCTTCGTCTTGTTCTTGTTCTTGTTCTTCTTCTTCAATACATTCCACGCTCGCAGACCTTCCGCCTCCGAGACGTCGATCTCTTCACATAAACACATTATCTTCTTCTTCTTCTTCGTTTTCTTCTTCTTCTTCTGCTTTTTCTTCTTCTTCTTCTTCGTCTTCTCTGTCTTCTTCAATACATTCCACGCTCGCCGACCTTCCGCCTCCATGAAGTCGAACTCTTTACACAAACACATTGTCTTCTTCTTCTTCTGCTTCTTCTTCGTCTTCTTTTTTTTCTTCTTCTGCTTCTTCTTCTTGTTCTTCGTTTTCTTCTTGTTCTTCTTCTTCAATACATTCCACGCTCGCAGACCTTCCACCTCCGAGACGTCAATATCTTCACACAAACACATTGTTTTCTTCTTCTTCTTCTTCTGCTTCTTCGTCTTCTTCTTCTTCTTCTTCTGCTTCTTCTTCTTCTTCGTTTTCTTCTTGTTCTTCTTCTTCGTCTTCTTCTTCAATACATTCCACGCTCGCAGACCTTCCACCTCCGAGACGTCAATATCTTCACACAAACGCATTGGCTTCTTCTTGTTCTTGTTCTTCTTCGTCTTCTTCTTCTTCAATACATTCCACGCTCGCAGACCTTCCGCCTCCGAGACGTCAATATCTTCACACAAACACATTGTGTTCTTCTTCTTCTTCTTCTGCTTCTTCGTCTTCTTCCTCTTCTTCTTCTTCGTCTTCTTCTTCTTCTTCTTTGTCTTCTTCTTCTTCTTCGTCTTCTTCTTCAATACATCCCTCGCCCGCAGGCCTTCCGCCTCCGAGACGTCAATATCTTCACACAAACATTGTTTTCTCTCTCTCTCCTCCCGCCGCTCCTTATAAGGCGCGAATACCTTACCAACTCCTCGATTTGATCCTTTTAAGAGGGTCTTCCGCGAGCGACAAGTAGACAGCCTACACCACCCTGGCCGGACCGAAAATCTGTCCACCACTCGTATCTCTTTTCAGACCAATAAACCCGTTGAAACTATGCCGAGACCTCTGCTGATCCTTCAAGTTGACAAGTTCCTCCATGACACAGCTGACAAAAGTCGATCACGTCTACAATTTGCTTTCTTTGTATTATGTTCCATCTTGCTCTTTTCCACAACCTAAGTGTATACATATTGATACCACACCTACGTTTTTTTTTTTTTTTTTTTTTTTTTAGCTTACTGGCATAAGACATCCTCAAACGGCCATACTGGTATTCATCCTAACTCATTATGAGTACCTGTCACCTCACTACCCTCCCCCCTATTAGCTTGACGTTTTTAAGCACAAAATTTAATTCTTCCTTTCCTTTCTGGCATTCATTCTTTTCAAAGCGAGATTGACAGCCTATATTATGCAAATTACTTTTTTTCGTTGGAATTTTAAACTCATGATCAATTGGGAATTCTAATGTGGGATGTACTGAGTACTGTAATAAACCGTTTATCATAGTATCATTCCTTTAACTGGAATCATGCATTACATTACATACACACACACACACACACACACACACACACACACACACACACACACACACACACACACACACACACACATATACATACACACACATACACACACACGCACACACACACACGCACGCACTGTAGATAGACGCACACACATACACACATACGCACACACACACACACACACACACACACACACACACACACACACACACACACACACACACACACACACACACACACACTACACCCATACACATACACACATACACAGATGTATATATATGTTTATATTTTCACATATATGTATACGTATGTATACATGCATACATTATCGATATATGCATTTATAATTGTATGTTTACATGTATGTATGGAATTGGAAATGTATTTAGAAAAAAAAAATATGATGAATACAAATCATAAAAGACAACAAGAAAATATGAAAAAATGTGATGCTTATTTCTATTCTTATGTCATATATTTGAAAACGTAGAGAGATAGGAAGAGAGCGAAATGTCAAAAAGAGGTAGAGCGAGAGTGAGAGGAACAGGGGTAGGGAGAGGGATATATATAGAGAGAGAGATTAAGAGAAATAGAAATAGAGACAAAGATAGATAAATAAATAAATTGATAGACAGACAGTCAGAGAGAGAAGACAATGTTAATCCATTGTTAATTAAAAAATAGATATTGACATACATATCTGTAGATAGACAAATCGACAGAGAAGTAGATAGATAAATAGACGAATAGGAGACACATATTCACATCCTCCACGGGTTTGCAGCAACAACTCATCTTTATGTATGTAATTATTTATCTATTTATCATTATCCTCATTTGCGCAAAACGTCATTTGCATGTTTTATGGATCTGAATGCGATTAATTTCTTTTTTTACTTTGATATTCATAAAAAAATCAGTCCGAAAAAATATTAGTCTGAGTTGTGGTAGTATTTCGAGAACATAATAATCAAGTAATGAGAAACAGGAGGCATGAAACAGAATTTAAAAGTCTTCGTAATTATGTCCGTCAATCTATTTATCCATCTACCCGTATGTATGTCTATCCGCCTATCTAT
>NC_091585.1:21172889-21177889 GCF_042767895.1 Penaeus vannamei
ATATATATATCTATATCTATATCTATCTATCTATCTATCTATCTATCTATATATATATATATATATATATATATATATATATATATATGACTATATATATATATATGACTATATATATGCTTCTGTCCACTTTCTACCGCAATGTTGCATTTGTATGTTTCAGATTGTTCTTCATCCCTGCTTGTCTGCTCCCTTGCATGTGCTTATTTAATTGTGCTGGTTGCAGTTCCTCCAACACTTTCTCCATCGCATCTACCTTGGGGAGAAGTCGACGTAGTTGTGTTGGAGCGACCGTCACTTCCCCGCGAATGTTTGATATGTGGCAGTTGAACCGTATCCATGTTGACAAATGTAAAACAGGTATGAATGAGACTGGATATCTTCACAATACAAGAGATGTATTTGACCGGTTTCGATTACGTCTTCATCAGAAAATGATATCCAGTCTCTTTCATACCTTTCCTTCATGTGGCAGTTCGTTACCGCAGTATCGACGGAATGCAGTGCCAGCGATAGTACCAACGTGGTAATGCAGAACACACACGTGGGTGCCGCCTGCTGTGCCATCGAAGACACCATCTCTACTAGATTATTATGGGTTTTATTTCTGTGCTTTTGCTTGGTCAACGTATCCATATTTTACATTCAATAATGCCTTTGCAACACCAATGTCAGCAGTAGAGTAAAATTCCTTACAAATGTCAACTATGTCACTTTGCATCATGAAATTGATTTTGTGGAATATAAAGAACAAAACTCCAATCAATAAAGACAATGCCATTTCCGGTCGGTGTGTTTGTCTGATTCCGCCATCTTGCTTTGACAGGCGGCGCTCCTATCACTGCATTCATTAGGGGCGAATTAGATCAGCAAACATCCTTGGCAACCTCCATCACTGGGGTGGGAGGGAGGGAGCGGTGGCGGATATGGCGTCACCGTTGCCTTGGAAACGGCGTTGTGGTTGCCTTGACAACGGCGGACCTCACGGCGCATGCGCAAATCGGAACAGACGGTTTGAAGGGATTGTTTAGGCCACGGCTTCTGAGTTTCACACTGGAAACTTTCTAAGTCACGAATCTAATCTTTCTGTTCCACTAGCAAAGCTTGCACTGCATATTCACACACCTGCTGTTGATACTCTCGAAGCAGGGGAAAAAAAATTCCGGGACAACTCATCACTGAATGTAAACAGAGGGGGCATATTTACATAAAAAAGAAAAGGAAAAAAAAATATATATATATATATACATATATATATATATATATATATATATATATATATATATATATATATATGCATATATATATATATATATATATATATATATATATATATATATATATATATATATATATATATATATATATATATATATATATAATACATATATATATGTATATATATATATACATGTGTATATATACATATGTATATATATATATATATATATATATATATATATATATAATACATATATATATATGTATATATACATATACATAATATATATATATATATATATATATATATATATATATATATATATATATATATTTATATATATATATATATATATGTATATATATATATATATATATATATATATATATATATATATATATATATATATATATATATATATATATATTCATATATATGTATGCGTGTATGTATTTACGGATATATGTATAAATGTACGTCATATACATATATGTATATATGTATATAACGTAGATTCATTTGTTTGTTTGCTTTATCTTTTCTCGTTCTCGCTGTTATCTTCCTCATATTCCCCCACTTTTCCACTCACATTTCGTTACTTTCTTCTTTATCGTTGCATTCTTTCTTTCGTTCCATTTTTTTCCTTTCCATCCTCTCTCATCTACACTTTTATTTTCCTTCTTCCTCCCTCCTTTCGCTTTCTTATGACGACCAATGTTTTTCGTTATTAAATCTGGGAAGAAAACAAAGGAAGTCTCATCAAGTGATAATCCTGGAAGAGGGAAGGGGGGAGGGGGAGAAGGGGAAGGAGAAAGGGGAAGGGGGAGATGGAAGGAGGAGGGGGGAGGGAGAAGGGGAAGGAGGAAAGGGAAGGGGAGGAAGGGAAGTGCTTGTGGAGGGGAGGAGGGAAGGGGGAGAAGGAGGAGGAGGAAGGGAGAAGGGGGAAGGGGGAAGGGACAAAGGTGGAAGGGGGGAGGAGGAGGAAGGGAAAGGGAAAGGGAGAGTAAAGGAAAGAAAGGAAGGTGGAGAAGGGCGATGAGAGAAGGGGGAAGGGGGAGGGAGAAGGGAGAAAGGGGAGGTAGAAAGGGGAAGGGGAGAAAAGGGGGAAGGGGAGGGAGGAAGGAGAAAGGGGAAGGGGAAAGGGGGAAGGGGAGGGAGAAGGGAGAAAGAGGAAGGGGAAGAGTGATGGAGAAGGGGAAGAGGAAGGGGAAAGCAGGGAAATTGGAACAAGGGAAATGGGGGAAGGGGGAACGTAAAAGGAAGAAAAAAGGCAGAGAAGGGCGAAGAAAGAAGACGAAGAAGGGCGAAGGGAGAAAGGGGGGGAGGGGGAAAGGGGGATCTACAGTATTTTTTTTTTTTTTTTTTTACCTCATTTGCAGAATTCCCTTACACACTGCTACCCATTCAGGAAGTTCATCATTTTCACGAGTTTCAAGTTGTTTGTCTTAATGTGATGGTAGTTTTTGTGGATGTCGTTGCTATAGAAGTATTGGGAAATATAAACGTCTTTTTCTCTCTGTCTGTCTGTGTGTCTGCCTCTGGGTTTGTTCTCTCTCTCCCGGATCTTACTCTCTCTCTCTTTCTTTCTTTCCTTCTCCCTCCCCCTCTCTATCTATCTATCTATCTATTTATCTATATGTCTATCTACCCATCTCTCTCTCTCTCTCTCTCTCTCTCTCTCTCTCTCTCTCTCTCTCTCTCTCTCTCTCTCTCTCTCTCTCTCTCTCTCTCTCTCTTTCTCTCTCTCTCTCTCTCCCTCTCTCTATTTCTCTTTCCTTCTCCTTTATCTATCTATCTATCTATATATCTATCTATCTCTATCTCATGCTCATCCCTTTCTCTCTCTCTCTTATTTACCTATCTATCTACCCATCTCTCTCTCTCTCTCTCTCTCTCTCTCTCTCTCTCTCTCTCTCTCTCTCTCTCTCTCTCTCTCTCTCTCTCTCTCTCTCTCTCTCTCTCTCTCTTTATTTCTCTTCTTCTCTCTCTCCTTTTCTCTCTCTCTCTCTCTCTCTCTCTCTCTCTCTCTCTCTCTCTCTCTCTCTCTCTCTTTCCTTCTCTCTCTCCTTCTCTCTCTCTCTCTCTCTCTCTCTCTCTCCTTCTCTCTCTCTCTCTCTATATCTCTCTCTCTCTCTCTCTCTCTCTCTCTCTTTCTATCGCTCTCTCTCTCTCTCTTTCTCACTCTCTCTCTCTCTTTCACACTATCTATCTCACGCTCTCTTTCTCTCCTTCTTCCTGTTCCTAGTTGATAACAAAGAGACGGATATTTTTTTTTCTCCTTTTGCTTGATTCTCACAAAGTCCGATTCCATTTTTATTATTGAATTTCCTCCAATTCCCTATTCGATGATGATGTTGAAGATGTCGGTGATGATGATGATGGTAATGATGGTGATAGTGGTGGTGGTGATGGTAATGGTGGTGTTGATGTTAATGGTGGTGATAATGGCGATGATGTTAATGGTGGTGATGATGGTGGTAATAGTGGTGATGATGGTGGTGGTGATAATGGTGGTAATGATGGTATTGGTGGTGGTGATGGTGGTAATGGTGGTGGTATTGATGATGGGGATAATGATGATGATGATTACGTTGATAATGATAATGACGATAGTGATGGTGACGATGATAAGGATGATGATGATGCTAATAAAGATGATGATAATGATGATAGTAATGCCAATGGTAATTATGATACAGTGCTAACAACAACTAATGTCACAAAAAAGGGACTTTTTACCGCTTCCTAGTTTAGTTAGCTCTACCAGAAGTAAATAAATAAATAAATAAATAAAAAATAAACAAACAAACAAAAAAAATATAAAAAAACGTTTAGAAAAATTATCTAAATGACTAGGAATCAACCTGTATAGACATTTAGTGGTATTTCGGAATGTTATACAATCTTCTAAGAAATAAATGTTATTACGTCTTAAATACTTGTTTTATGTAGCTAGAAGTATTATAACATTTTTAGATTTTTTCCTTACTTAACATTAATTCTTTTTTTTTTCTTTTTTTCAGTTTTATGAAAATGTTAAGGAATATATAATCCTGTGATTACTAATTTACATATCGCTTTTGCACTGCTGATGAACATTCAGCATTATTTTTAGGGCAATAGATGTTGATTTAAATATCTTTTCAAATATTATATCTGATTGAAATATCATAATCATTATCATAATCATCACCATCATCATTATCATTATCCTCATCATCATCATTATTATTATTATCATCATCATCACCATTGCCATCATTATCATCATCATTATCATTATCATCATTATCATCATCATTATCATTATCATCATCATAATCATCACCATCATCATCATCACCACCATCATTATCATCATCATCATAACCATAATCATTATCATCACCATCACCATCACCATCACTATCATCATTATTATCATAATCGTCATCATCATAATCATAATCGTAATCATCATCACCATCACCATCATCATCATTATATCCATACCCTTATCTTTTTATCCAAAATAACAACCCCAACACAAGCTTAGCAAAATCACACCAACATCTCAACAATGAAATCACTTTTAATATCAACACCAAAACACCAACACGCCACATTCCTAAACAAACAAACAACATAGATCAACATATGAAGGACAAATGAAGGTCGACACAGAGTAGGTTCTTAAGGTCCCTCCTACATCTTATTAAGAGCTCGGTTATGTTGATTCTGCCCCGTGTAAACAACATAAGGTAAGCATTATGATCTGTTATTCCTGCCTACCCCTTCT
>NC_091585.1:21200389-21202889 GCF_042767895.1 Penaeus vannamei
CATAAAAAACATAAAAAAAGATCAAGGATTAAAAAAAAAGCGACAAGGTATTTCAAAAAACCAAAAACAAAACAAAACAAAAAAAAATCAATAACGTTTCCGCCTAATTCTTTCGTCGGCGGAAGCTATACATCCGGGTGTTTCGTAACCACGGGAAAACCTCCTCATTTTCGACTCAATTGCTAAATACTTTCTTATGGCGTTGTTTAGGGGCAAGAAAGTGCTGGTATGACTCCGTATCGTCTCATATTAAAACCTAAGTTTCTTTATTAATTTTCTGGTCTTCACTTCCTCATTTGTGTGTGTGTGTGTGTGTGTGTGTGTGTGTGTGTGTGTGTGTGTGTGTGTGTGTGTGTGTGTGTGTGTGTGTGTGTGTGTGTGTGTGTGTGTGTGTGTGTGTGTGTGTGTGTGTGTGTGTGTGTGTGTGTGTGTAATCTGCCACCATATCTAAAAATAAAAAAGTGAGAAAAAAGAAACAAAAGAATTAAAAATAAATAAATAAATAAATAAAAAACATAAAAAAACATAAAAAAGATCAAGGATTAAAAAAAAAAAAAGCGACAAGGTATTTCAAAAAACAAAAACAAAACAAAAACAAACAAACAAAATGAATAACATTTCCGCATAATTCTTTCGTTGGCGGAAGCTATACATCCGGGTGTTTCACAATCACGGGAAAACCTCCTCATTTTCGACCTAATTGCTAAATACTTTCTTATGGCGCTGTTTAGGGGCAAGAAAGTGCTGATGTTACTGATATAAGTGCTGATATAAGTCTCATATTAAAACCTACTAAGTTTCTTTATTAATCTTCTGGTCTCCACCTCTGTTTGGTCTTCACTTCCTCATTTGTGAGTGTGTGCGTGGGTGTGCGCGGGTGTGTGTGTGTGTGCGAGTGTGTGTGTGTGTGTGTGTGTGTGTGTGTGTGTGTGTGTGTGTGTGTGTGTGCGTTCGTGTATGTGTATTCAAATGTGTGTATTCATGTGCGTGTGTGTGTGTGTGTTTGTGTGTGAGTGTGTGTGTGTGTGTGTGTTTGTGTGTGTGTGTGTGCTTGTGTGTGAGTATGCGTGTGTGTGTGTTTGTGTGTGAGTGTGTATATATTTGTGTGTTGGTGTGTGAATGTGTGTGCCCTCGTGTGTGTATGTTTGTCTGTGTGAGCATACATGTGTGTGTGTGTGTGTGTGTGGGTATATATTTGTGTGTCTACGTGTTGTGTGTGTGAGTTGCGCGCGTCTGTGTGTGTGTGTGCCCTCGCGTGCGTATGTTTGTGTGTGTGTTACTGTGTGTGTGTGTGTGTGTGTGTGCATGTCTGTGTGTGTCTACGTGTCTGTGTGTGAGTGCGCGTCTGTGTGTGTGTGTGTGTTTGTCTGTGTGTCTATGTGTCTGTGTATCTGTCTACGTGTCTGTGTGTGTTTGCGTGCTTGTCTGTGTGTCTACGTGTCTGTGTGTTCGTGTTTGTCTGTGTGTCTACGCGTCTGTGTGTGTGTGTGTGTGTGTGCACGCGCGATTCCAATCACCCCAATCTTATCTGGGTCTCTGCGGCCTCTTCATTTCCCATTCGCAAAGGCTTTCGTCTCCGTTGAAATGTTCGCTAATCCTTTGCCAACGGCGACAGAGATATTGCAGATCCTTATTCAATATTGAGGAAGAGAAAAGGGCTGGATTCAGGAATTTCTGTCTGTTTTTTTTTTCTCTCTCTCTCTCACTCAGTCTGCCTGTCTATCTATCTATTGTTCTGTCTCTCCCTCTCTTTATATATATATATATATATATATATATATATATATATATATATATATATATATATATATATATATATATATATATATATATATATATATATATATATATATATATATATATATATATATATATATATATATATATATCTCTCTCTTATATATATATATATATATATATATAGATTCATATATATATATATATATATATATATATATATATATATATATATATATATATATATATATATATATATATATATATATATATATATATATATATATATATATATATATATATATATATATATATATATCTTTCTTTCTTTCTTTCTTTCTCTCTCTCTCTCTCTCTCTCTCCCTCTCTCTATCTCCTCTCTCTCTCTCTCTCTCTCTCTCTCTCTCTATTTATCTATCTTCCCCCTCTCCCTATCTATCTATCTATCTCCCCCCTCTCTCTCTCTCTCTCTCTCTCTCTCTCTCTCTCTCTCTCTCTCTCTCTCTCTCTCTCTCTCTCTCTCTCTTTCTCTATCTCTCTGTGTCTTTCTCTCTTTCTCCCTCTCCCTCCCTCTCTCTCTCTCTCTCTCTCTCTCTCTCTTTCTCCATCTCTCTGTCTTTTTTCTCTCTCTCTCTCCATCTCTCTCTCTATCTCTCTCTCTCTCTGTTTCTCCCCCCCCCCCAGACAGACAGACACAGACAGACTTACTGACATGCGAACACACGGCTGTATGATCAAGATTTGCAAGTTGCGGCCGTAACGC
>NC_091585.1:21212889-21217889 GCF_042767895.1 Penaeus vannamei
CATCTACACAAACACAAGCACACACACACACACTATCTATCTATCTCTCTATCTATCTATCTATCCATATCTTCACATCAACACAAACCCAGGCACACATACTCACTATTTATCTATCTATCTATCTATCTATCTATTTATCTATTTATCCATATCTTCACATCTGCACAAACACAGGCACACATACTACCTATCTATCTATCTATCTATCTATCTATCCGTATCTTCAGATCTACACACACACAGACACACACACTATCTACCTATCTATCTATCCATCCATATCTTCACATATATACGAACACAGTACCTATCTATCTATCTATCTATCTATCTAGATCTTCACATCTACACGAACACAGTACCTATCTATCTATCTATCTATCTATCTAGATCTTTACATCTACACGAACACAGACACACACACAATTAGTATACACAAGAACGCTTTCCCATAAAGTTGCAGATGCTAACTCAACTTCCGATTGCTTGTAAGGAAATTAAACATTTTTTACAACTGATCAACAAATGCAACATAACAACATAACTTTACATGGTTTTCCGTTTATGGAGAAATGTTGCAACATGTTGTTTTCACTTCAGTATATTAGGGTTGCTAAAAGCTGTGTGGAAAGTGTAGATGCTAATTAGACCTTTTATTTATTTCTATTTATTTATTTATTTATTTTTCGAACAGTCTACATATCAGCTGTTGTTTTTGTCTTTCTCCTTTCTTACTAATGCCCCTTTTTATCTATTTATTCACCTTTTATCCTATATTTTGCTTTTTATATTCATTTTTATCTTTTTTTCTATTATCATTTTTTTGCTGTATTAAAAAACAAATTTTCTTAATTTTGTCATACACTACATTAGCGTCTAATAATTTCTTCATTGCATTATCCATAATCTTTGTATAATCTCTCCTTCTCTTCCTTTCTACTCCGCTCTCGCCTTCCCTTCTCCCAATTAAGACACTTAGCTTTTAACATGCTTCTCCTAGTTGTAAAATAGGCTAGTTTTTTACTTCATGGCAAAGGGGCAGCAGATGTAAAAAAAAAAAAAAAAAAAAAAAAAAAAAAAAAAAAAAAAAAAAATTGTTTTTTTTTGTTTTTTTTTTACTTCATGGCAAAGGGGCAGCAAAATATGTTGTAAAAAATATTGAAAATAAAAAATGTAACCGAAAAAAGAGGAAAAACTTCATTAAGACAATGTTGAACCAACGGAGGGAACTGCTGAACGCACGTACGATAGATCACAGGAAATAGATAGATAGATAGATAGGTAGATAGATAGGTAGGTAGATAGGTATATATATATATATATATATATATATATATATATATATATATATATATATATACATAAATATGTGTGTGTGTGTGTGGTGTGTGTCTGTGTGTGTGTGTGTGTGTGTGTGTGTGTGTGTGTGTGTGTGTGTGTATGTATGTATGTATATACACACACACACACACATACATATATATATGTATATATATATATATATATATATATATATATATATATATATATATATATATATATATATGTATATATATATGTGCGTGTGTGTGCATGCGTGTTTATGTGTGTGTGGGGGGGGGGGGGGTATTGTTTTCATTATTACTATAATCAGAATTCCCATACATCAATCTCTATTCCTCCTTTCGCTAGCTGACCTCCCCTTCCCTTCTTCCTATTTATCGCTTCCCCCTGTTTATTCCTTCTCCCTCTTATCATCCGCCTAATGGAGAGGAGCGTCTGAGAGACTCTCTTTGGAATGTGAAAAAGAAATAAAGAAAATATTTAAAAGAAAAACACTATTGTCGATTAGTTAGTTCAGTCTGATGAGGAGATGAAGGAATATAGACTGGTTCAAAGACGAAATACCAAGAAATAAATAAAAGATGGAAAGAGAAAAGGCGAAGAGGAAGAAGAAGAATGGCGATAATCTCCCCTTAAGGTTTCATTTGGAATAGAGTGAAAGGAAAGTTAGAAATATAGATAGATAGATAAATGTCCAGACACAGAAGGCACTGATCTGGGGGTGAATTTGGTGCATAGATGTATGTGGAGCTTAATTCCTGAATTGCTGAATTTAAGAGCAAGAGGCGTGTGTATTTAATCGTATATCTGTCTGTCTGCACACACGCACATACACACACATACACACACACACACATGCACATACACATACACATGCACATACATATACACATACACATACACATACACATACACATACACACACACACACATACACACAGATACACATACACATACACATACACATACACAAACACACACACACACGCACATACACACACACACACACACACACACACATACACACACACACACACACACACACACACACACACACACACACACACACACACACACACACACACACACACACACACACACATATATATATATGTATATATATATATATATATATATATATATATATATATATATATATATACATACAAACACACACACACACACACACACACACACACACGTACATAATAAACAACTAAAACATCACCGCTGATATTATATCCATTGGTTTAAATTTCTTCCTCATAAGAAAAAAAAAATCAAAATGTGACATGACCCGATCACCGACATGTCACGTTCAGAAATCAAAAAAAAAAAAAAAAAAAAAAAAAAAAAAAAAAAAAAAGTTAAAAGCACAATCAACAAGCTTGATTTCATAAACAAAGTGAAGAATACCACACGCAGCTGTCACTTTCCTTAACAATTCAAACATTGTTCATTGTCTTTTTTTTAAGCAATGGCCATTTTCATTACTTCCTCGTTTCATGAGAATGATCATTTCAACAAAACCTTTAGTCTATTTTTGTGACTTAGTTTCTGTCGACTTTCTGTGATGGATTGATAATGCGATGATGATACGTTGCACAGAGTCAAATTGCAAGCATACTTACTCCAATATTCTTTAATATGATTTATGAAATGTGAGTCATTTCGGTATATATATTTTCTTTCTTTTTCGTTTTTTTCTTCCTTTTTCGTTTATTTTTCTTGTTCGTTTCTTTCTTTCTTTTTCGTTTCTTTCTTTCTTTTTCTTTCTTTTTTCCTATTTTCTCCTTTTCGTTTCTTTTAAATATACCTCATAATACTCTGCGTCCGTAAGAAGAGAGAATTAAATCGTATTCTTGCCTTTGCCATTATCAAAGCTGTTGCAATCAAGCTCAATATTTAATTTGGAGCTATGTGTACAAAATTCAACATACACGATCAATTAGAATGTTTACCTTAATTGCTGCCTTCATAACTCTTTAACTGCATGATATCTTGAAGGCACATACTTTGTATCAATAACTTTGATTGTTATACTTTTTTATAGTCAATATTATATTAGTCATTGCAACATAATAGTAAATAGAAAATCCTACTTTTGCTACCAATAATAACTTCTAAAATATCGAAAAATATCGTGTCTCTTTTTACTAACAATTCTTTCGTAATTACAGATATTCAATGACTTACTGTCATAATGGTTGTATTTGTGACCAAATGATTTTTTCTTCGGTAAAATATCTTCGTTTTTCTATGCTGATATTTATAGCTCCACACACCAATACCTAATATATATAATTGCGTTATTAGTAGTTTAACACTTGTACAGAATCATATATTTTTGACTGAATGCTCGTTTCATTTTCTTTAGTAGAATGTAACATGTATTGAATAAAAGTTAAAATCCTTTGGTTCTTCTTGATAATATGCAATTCAGGTTTCTATATAATTAGGGAATAATTACATTTGTTTGTGTTTATAAGGTTGTGTATGATATATAGATAGATAAATATATAGATAGAGAGATAGAATGATAGATAAATATATAGAGATAGATATATATATATAGATAGATAGATAGATAGATATATATATATATATATATATAGATAGATAGATAGATAGATAGATAGATAGATAGATAGATAGATAGATAGATAGATAGATAGATAGAGAGAGAGAGATAAAGGCATTGAATTTACTGAAATGACTGATGTATTGCATAAACATTTGTTTGTGTCCCACATTTGTAAGGGAATCTTAGTGATTTTCAAACAAATTTACTGAAAATATGGAGCCACGTTTGAAAATGTGTAACTTCCAGTTTTCAGTTGGTCATTTTTTCTTGTTATTTTTTCGCACATCATGAATCTTATCAAGTCAATATCGTCCCCCTAAGACATTTATCTCGAGGAATACTGAACTTTACC
This sequence comes from Penaeus vannamei, assembly GCF_042767895.1. Classification (NCBI taxonomy): domain Eukaryota; kingdom Metazoa; phylum Arthropoda; class Malacostraca; order Decapoda; family Penaeidae; genus Penaeus; species Penaeus vannamei. The sequence continues at coordinate 21,217,152 of NC_091585.1, forward strand.
GCTTGTTCTTTAACCCAGTTTGCGAAATGCTGAACATATTGAACATATCGGACACACCCTTTCTCTTTCCCTTGAGAAAGTAATCCATAGACCTTTTTTTTTTTTTTTTTTTTTTTTTTTTGAGGGGGGGGGTCATTTTTATTTTCATTTTTAATTCCACTCTCAGGCATAAAACTTCCTTCCCCTATATTTTACTGATAGCATTGATAAAGCTTTGTTGGCTGTACCGCCGATAGAAGTAGCGACAATATTTACCACCAGTGATCTTTAATGCTTTTAATTCTACTGATACGTATATATTAGTAATAATAGCCTTGAAATAACGTGTTTAAATGTTAAGTCCGCTATAACTGGTGTACGTTGGCGCATCAGTTGATCACATCAATGAATTAACAGTTTTCATTCGGCTGTTTGCAACCCACCACCAAGAAAAAATACTGCACAACAGTTCTCACGACTCTGCATTGCAATAGAGTGTCCAAGCTTTAATTGTGCTTTCCCTTGTTTGTCTTGGTGAGATAGAAATTCGGGTCAGCACATAGCATGTTTATTTACGTCGTTAATATTTGATGTTTTTGGTTCATAGATCACGGTTATACAGAGGATAATGCAGAAATATGTATATGTATATATATATATATATATATATATATATATATATATATATATATATATATATATGTGTGTGTGTGTGTGTGTGTGTGTGTGTGTGTGTGTGTGTGTGTGTGTGTGTGTGTG
>NC_091585.1:21267836-21272836 GCF_042767895.1 Penaeus vannamei
TTCCATTTCATTTAAAACAGAAAACATTAATTCCATTTCATTTCAAACAGAAAACATTAATTTCATTTCATTTCAAACAGAAAACATTAATTTCATTTCATTTAAAACAGAAAACATTAATTCCATTTCATTTCAAAGAGAAAACATTAATTCCATTTCATTTCAAACAGAAAACATTAATTCCATTTCATTTCAAACAGAAAACATTAATTCCATTTCATTTCAAGCAGAAAACATTAATTCCATTTCATTTCAAACAGAAAACATTAATTCCATTTCATTTCAAACAGAAAACATTAATTCCATTTCATTTCAAACAGAAAACATTAATTTCATTTCATTTCAAACAGAAAACATTAATTTCATTTCATTCCAAACAGAAAACATTAATTCCATTTCATTTCAAACAGAAAACATTAATTCCATTTCATTTCAAAGAGAAAACATTAATTTCATTTCATTTCAAAGAGAAAACATTAATTTCATTTCATTTCAAACAGAAAACATTAATTCCATTTCATTTCAAAGAGAAAACATTAATTCCATTTCATTTCAAACAGAAAACATTAATTTCATTTCATTTCAAAGAGAAAACATTAATTTCATTTCATTTCAAACAGAAAACATTAATTCCATTTCATTTCAAAGAGAAAACATTAATTCCATTTCATTTCAAACAGAAAACATTAATTTCATTTCATTTAAAACAGAAAACATTAATTCCATTTCATTCCAAACAGAAAACATTAATTCCATTTCATTTCAAAAAGAAAACATTAATTTCATTTCATTTCAAACAGAAAACATTAATTCCATTTCATTTCAAACAGAAAACATTAATTCCATTTCATTTCAAGCAGAAAACATTAATTTCATTTCATTTCAAAGAGAAAACATTAATTCCATTTAATTTCAAACAGAAAACATTAATTCCATTTCATTTCAAACAGAAAACATTAATTTCATTTCATTTCAAACAGAAAACATTAATTCCATTTCATTTCAAACAGAAAACATTAATTTCATTTCATTTCAAACAGAAAACATTAATTTCATTTCATTTCAAACAGAAAACATTAATTTCATTTCATTTCAAAGAGAAAACATTAATTCCATTTAATTTCAAACAGAAAACATTAATTCCATTTCATTTCAAACAGAAAACATTAATTTCATTTCATTTCAAACAGAAAACATTAATTCCATTTCATTTCAAACAGAAAACATTAATTTCATTCCATTTCAAACAGAAAACATTAATTCCATTTCATTTCAAACAGAAAACATTAATTCCATTTCATTTCAAACAGAAAACATTAATTTCATTTCATTTCAAAGAGAAAACATTAATTCCATTTAATTTCAAACAGAAAACATTAATTCCATTTCATTTCAAACAGAAAACATTAATTTCATTTCATTTCAAACAGAAAACATTAATTTCATTTCATTTCAAACAGAAAACATTAATTTCATTTCATTTCAAACAGAAAACATTAATTCCATTTCATTTCAAACAGAAAACATTAATTTCATTTCATTTCAAACAGAAAACATTAATTTCATTTCATTTCAAAGAGAAAACATTAATTCCATTTAATTTCAAACAGAAAACATTAATTCCATTTCATTTCAAACAGAAAACATTAATTTCATTTCATTTCAAACAGAAAACATTAATTTCATTTCATTTCAAACAGAAAACATTAATTTCATTTCATTTCAAACAGAAAACATTAATTTCATTTCATTTCAAACAGAAAACATTAATTCCATTTCATTTCAAACAGAAAACATTAATTTCATTTCATTTCAAAGAGAAAACATTAATTCCATTTAATTTCAAACAGAAAACATTAATTCCATTTCATTTCAAACAGAAAACATTAATTTCATTTCATTTCAAACAGAAAACATTAATTCCATTTCATTTCAAACAGAAAACATTAATTTCATTTCATTTCAAACAGAAAACATTAATTTCATTTCATTTCAAACAGAAAACATTAATTCCATTTCATTTCAAACAGAAAACATTAATTTCATTTCATTTCAAACAGAAAACATTAATTTCATTTCATTTCAAACAGAAAACATTAATTCCATTTCATTTCAAACAGAAAACATTAATTTCATTTCATTTCAAACAGAAAACATTAATTCCATTTCATTTCAAACAGAAAACATTAATTTCATTTCATTTCAAAGAGAAAACATTAATTCCATTTAATTTCAAACAGAAAACATTAATTCCATTTAATTTCAAACAGAAAACATTAATTTCATTTCATTTCAAACAGAAAACATTAATTTCATTTCATTTCAAACAGAAAACATTAATTTCATTTCATTTCAAACAGAAAACATTAATTTCATTTCATTTCAAACAGAAAACATTAATTTCACTTCATTTCAAACACAAAACATTAATTCCATTTAATTTCAAACAGAAAACATTAATTCCATTTAATTTCAAACAGAAAACATTAATTTCATTTCATTTCAAAGAGAAAACATTAATTTCATTTCATTTCAAACAGAAAACATTAATTTCATTTCATTTCAAACAGAAAACATTAATTTCATTTCATTTCAAAGAGAAAACATTAATTCCATTTCATTTCAAACAGAAAACATTAATTTCATTTCATTTCAAACAGAAAACATTAATTTCATTTCATTTCAAACAGAAAACATTAATTCCATTTCATTTCAAACAGAAAACATTAATTTCAATTCATTTCAAACAGAAAACATTAATTTCATTTCATTTCAAACAGAAAACATTAATTTCAATTCATTTCAAACAGAAAACATTAATTTCAATTCATTTCAAACAGAAAACATTAATTTCAATTCATTTCAAACAGAAAACATTAATTTCATTTCATTTCAAACAGAAAACATTAATTTCAATTCATTTCAAACAGAAAACATTAATTTCATTTCATTTCAAACAGAAAACATTAATTTCATTTCATTTCAAAGAGAAAACATTAATTCCATTTCATTTCAAACAGAAAACATTAATTTCATTTCATTTCAAACAGAAAACATTAATTTCATTTCATTTCAAACAGAAAACATTAATTCCATTTCATTTCAAACAGAAAACATTAATTTCAATTCATTTCAAACAGAAAACATTAATTTCATTTCATTTCAAACAGAAAACATTAATTTCAATTCATTTCAAACAGAAAACATTAATTTCAATTCATTTCAAACAGAAAACATTAATTTCAATTCATTTCAAACAGAAAACATTAATTTCATTTCATTTCAAACAGAAAACATTAATTTCAATTCATTTCAAACAGAAAACATTAATTTCATTTCATTTCAAACAGAAAACATTAATTTCAATTCATTTCAAACAGAAAACATTAATTTCAATTCATTTCAAACAGAAAACATTAATTTCATTTCATTTCAAACAGAAAACATTAATTTCAATTCATTTCAAACAGAAAACATTAATTTCAATTCATTTCAAACAGAAAACATTAATTTCAATTCATTTCAAACAGAAAACATTAATTTCATTTCATTTCAAACAGAAAACATTAATTTCAATTCATTTCAAACAGAAAACATTAATTTCAATTCATTTCAAACAGAAAACATTAATTTCAATTCATTTCAAACAGAAAACATTAATTTCATTTCATTTCAAACAGAAAACATTAATTTCATTTCATTTCAAACAGAAAACATTAATTTCAATTCATTTCAAACAGAAAACATTAATTTCATTTCATTTCAAACAGAAAACATTAATTTCAATTCATTTCAAACAGAAAACATTAATTTCAATTCATTTCAAACAGAAAACATTAATTTCATTTCATTTCAAACAGAAAACATTAATTTCAATTCATTTCAAACAGAAAACATTAATTTCATTTCATTTCAAACAGAAAACATTAATTTCATTTCATTTCAAACAGAAAACATTAATTTCAATTCATTTCAAACAGAAAACATTAATTTCATTTCATTTCAAACAGAAAACATTAATTTCAATTCATTTCAAACAGAAAACATTAATTTCAATTCATTTCAAACAGAAAACATTAATTTCATTTCATTTCAAACAGAAAACATTAATTTCATTTCATTTCAAACAGAAAACATTAATTTCATTTCATTTCAAACAGAAAACATTAATTTCAATTCATTTCAAACAGAAAACATTAATTTCATTTCATTTCAAACAGAAAACATTAATTTCATTTCATTTCAAACAGAAAACATTAATTTCAATTCATTTCAAACAGAAAACATTAATTTCATTTCATTTCAAACAGAAAACATTAATTTCATTTCATTTCAAACAGAAAACATTAATTTCAATTCATTTCAAACAGAAAACATTAATTTCAATTCATTTCAAACAGAAAACATTAATTTCATTTCATTTCAAACAGAAAACATTAATTTCAATTCATTTCAAACAGAAAACATTAATTTCATTTCATTTCAAACAGAAAACATTAATTTCATTTCATTTCAAACAGAAAACATTAATTTCAATTCATTTCAAACAGAAAACATTAATTTCAATTCATTTCAAACAGAAAACATTAATTTCATTTCATTTCAAACAGAAAACATTAATTTCAATTCATTTCAAACAGAAAACATTAATTTCATTTCATTTCAAACAGAAAACATTAATTTCAATTCATTTCAAACAGAAAACATTAATTTCATTTCATTTCAAACAGAAAACATTAATTTCAATTCATTTCAAACAGAAAACATTAATTTCATTTCATTTCAAACAGAAAACATTAATTTCATTTCATTTCAAACAGAAAACATTAATTTCAATTCATTTCAAACAGAAAACATTAATTTCATTTCATTTCAAATAGAAAACATTAATTTCATTTCATTTCAAACAGAAAACATTAATTTCATTTCATTTCAAACAGAAAACATTAATTTCATTTCATTTCAAACAGAAAACATTAATTCCATTTCATTTCAAACAG
>NC_091585.1:21282836-21290336 GCF_042767895.1 Penaeus vannamei
TCTCCATCTCCATCTCCTTCTTCTTATTCTTATTCTCCTTCTTCTTCTTCTCCTTCTCCTTTTCCTTCTTCTCTTTGTCTTCCTCCCTCTCCTTCTCCATCTTCCTTCTTATTATTCTTATTCTCCTTTTCCTTCGTCTCTTTGTCTTCCCCCCTCTCCTTCTCCATCTCCATGTCCTTCTTCTTATTCTTATTCTCCTTCTTATTCTTCTTTTCTTTTTCCTACCTTTCAAGCTTTCTAATCCAAATCTGTTATTCTTTTTTCCTCTTATCCTTTTTCCTTTTTTTATCACCTATCTATATGTTTCCAATTCCCTTTCCCGTTATAATCTTTCAACTTTCATTTTCCTTTTCACTTTCTATCTATTGTTTCCAATTCCCAATTCCGTTATATACTTTGTTTTCTTTCATTTTCATTTTCATCTTCTTCCCTCTCTTCTTGGTTATTTAATTTCCGCTATCTCCCTCGTTTCTAGAAGGGTGACATGACCTCTCACTTTTGGAGTTCATTAAGAGACATATAAATCTCTTATTTCTCACATTAATTGCAAAACTTTGATATCGAAAGATTGTGTTTCATATTTTCGTTGTATTTTTCAAACGGCAAAAATTGATTTTTATCTGGGTGTGTGTCCGTTTCTCTCTCTCTCTCTCTGTCTCTCTCTCTCTCTCGCTCGCTCGCTCGCTCGCTCACTCGCTCACTCGCTCTTTCTCTCTTTCTCTCTTTCTCTCTCTCTCTCTCTCTCTCTCTCTCTCTCTCTCTCTCTCTCTCTCTCTCTCTCTCTCTCTCTCTCTCTCTCTCTCTCTCTCTCTCTCTCTCTCTCTCTCTCACTCTATTTATCTATTTGTCTATCTATCTATCTATATATCTATATCTTTCTATCTATCTATCTATCTCTGTCTATCTATCTGTCTATCTATTCTCCTTCTCCGAAAAAACAAATGCGTGAATGATACTCTGCGCTGATACGTGTTATGATTACGAAGACAAAATTGCCTTTAAAACAACGACCTCGACCATATTGTGGTTTCAGTGTTATCCCTGAAACCACTTAGGCCCTGGTTTTAACACGGGGACACTGCGAGCTGGGAAGACGAGAGAGGGAAGTGAGGTCGACTCGATCTGTCTGTCTGTCTGTCTGTCTGTCTCCCTCTCTTTCTTAGTCTTTCCCTCTCTCTCTCTTCCTCATTCACTCAGTTTTCTGTGCACACAGGATTCTGTTGACAAGCGTTAATAAAAGGGAATAATCGACAACAGAAAACGGCGCTGGAATGCAATAAAGGTCAAAATCCGTAGTTGTTCGTGAGAATGTGGTCTTTATGCGGATTTTTATTTGAATTGTTAGGACTAGGGATAAAGGAAGGATAAAGAGATTAGGAAAGAAGAAGAGAGAAAAGAGAGAATAGATAGACAGAAAGGAAGAAAGAAGAGAGAAAAGAGAGAAGAGATAGACGAAAGGAAGAAAGAAGAGAAAAAGCGTTCTGTTAACAAAAACAAAACCAAAACAAACAAAAAAGTGAAAATTAACAATATGCATTAGATCAAATATACAAGTACCATTTCCACATTACTCTCTCTCTCTCTCTCTCTCTCTCTCTCTCTCTCTCTCTCTCTCTCTCTCTCTCTCTCTCTCTCTCTCTCTCTCTCTCTCTCTCTCTCTCTCTCTCCCTCTCCCTATTTCTCTCTAATCTCTCTCTCTAATCTCTCTCTCTCCTCTCTCTCTCTCTCTCTCTCTCTCTCTCTCTCTCTCTCTCTCTCTCTCTCTCTCTCTCTCTCTCTCTCTCTCTCTCTCTCTCTCTTTCTCTTTCTCGTTCTCTTTCTTTCTCTATCTCTCCCTCTCGCTCTCGCTCTCGCCCTCGCTCTCGCTCCCTCTTTCTCTCTTTCTCTCTTTCTTTCTTTCTCTCTCTCTCTCTCTCTCTCTCTCTCTCTCTCTCTCTCTCTCTCTCTCTCTCTCTCTCTCTCTCTCTCTCTCTCTCTCTCTCTCCCTCTCCCTCTCCCTCTCCCTCTCCCTCTCCCTCTCTCTCCTCTCTCCCTCTCTCTCCCTCTCCCTCTCTCTCCCTCTCCCTCTCTCTCCCTCTCCCTCTCTCTCCCTCTCCCTCTCCCACCCTCCCTCGCTCCCTCCCTCCCTCTCTCTCTCTCTCTCTCTCACTTCACCGGAAGTACATAATTAATTTCATCCGAATTACATTCATGTATAAAATAATTCTGGTGCATCTTTTATAACAGCATGTTAATTATAGATCTTACACTGTTGCAATAGTCGGTTTTATTCATAGCTTTTTAAAGTCTTTCACAATTAAATCTATTCATTATGGAAATGCGCTAATTCTATATGCAAGATATGTAGTTATTTTCACAGATTTATTTTTCTATATTAGGTTAGGTTGGTTAGGTTAGGTAAGGTTTAAGGTAAGGTAAGGTAAGGTAAGTTAAGTTAGTTAGGTTAGTTTAGGTTTAGGTTTAGGTTCGGTTTGGTTAGGTTATCATGTATTTCATAATTATTGTATGCGACGCTAAAAAAAAAAAAAAAAAAAAAAAAAAAAAAAAAAGTAAAATAAAATAATAATAATAAATAATGAAAAAGAAGAAAAGAAGAAAAAGTGGAAATAGAAAAGAAGAAGAAAAAGGTGAGGAAGAAATATAAGATAAAAAGGAAGAACAAAAATAAGGTGACAGGAAGAACGAGGAGAGAAAGAGAAATAAACAAAATCTGAAAATATACTGAAATAATAAATATCGGAGAGAAAGAAAAAACAAAGCAAAGAAGAAAAATAAAAGATAACAGTGATATATAAAATAATTGAAAAACGACGAACTAAAAAAAAATGCATTTTTGTTTTCTTACTTGATTCTCTCTTCTCTCTCTTCAAATTCTCTTCGCTTCGTGCGTTTTAACGATTTATTTTATCTATTAATCTTTTTTTTAACTTTGCATCTTTTTTATTCAACATTCCCTTCACACATTACCTGAAAGAATACAAATAATTTCACTCGACATTAATCTGATATAGATTATTATATATGTGTTACAGTTATTATGACGTCACTTAAGCGTGCTCAGTTGAAGAATCTCTGAACGAAGTGATAAATGAGGAAATGGAATAAATTGGGGAAGTGGATGAGACAGGTGGAGGGGGGGGGGGGACTATAGGCGAGAGACGGTAAGCGGAAATGGATGAAAATATGAAAATATAGAGATAATAGAGATAAATATATATGGACCGATAGACTGTATTGATAGATAGAAAAGTCGTGATAATTCTTTATTATATATATATATACACACCAGCAGTGTGTGTGTGTGTATATATATATATATATATATATATATATATATATATATATATATATATATATATATATATATATATATATATATATATATATATATATATATATATATTTATTTATATATATATAGATAGATAGATAGATAGATAGATAGATAGATAGATAGATAGATATAGATATATATATATATTATATATATTGGGAAGTTAGGCAGAAAGAATGAAGAAAAAGAGGGCTGGATCGCAACAGCACGGCATAAACCAGGGGAACTCACTGCAGACGAAACACCTGCGCGGGAAAAGTCTTCGAACGTGGCAGCTGCATTGTAAACTAGTCTACAATTTCACTCAGAATAACATTCTGATATCAACAAAGAAGGCACATTCATCTGCGCAAAAATAACATTAGCAGGGAGCCAAGTTTCCCTTTATCACCGAAAATCAGCTGTTATCCGGAAAACCGCCAAAATGTTGTGACGTAAGCGGGGGACAATGACGTCATATTTTCGTAGCTGCAGAAAATGGCGGAAATCTATATTTTGGGCTTTGTAAGAGGATAAAAGAGAAATTAAGTATTTATACAAAAGGACCAGGAAACGGAAAGAAATATCCCTCATTTTCTTGTGCGAATAAATCTGTTTCGAACCTTTCTCAAACCACTTGTTCGAATCCTTGACTCATACTGAATGTTTTTTACCATCGTTATTGCTTAAAAGTAAAGAATGACATATTTTATGTATAATTCTACTTTCTTTAAATCTATATATTCAGGAGATGGATCGGATTTCTTGTTTTCCAATTTGCTTAATAATCAAAACACGAAGATTGTAACGATTCATTGGCCTAGAAAGGTACCCCCTAAATATTAATCGTACTTATATATTTGCAGCCATGAGGATGCACGCCAGAGGATGTGTGTGTGTGTGTGTGTGTGTGTGTACATATATATATATATATATATATATATATATATATATATATATATATATATATATATAGATAGATAGATAGATAGATAGATAGATAGATAGATAGATAGATAGATAGATAGATAGATAAATTGTACTTTTGTATCGTCTGTTCCACATCAGGCTGTATTTTTGTTATCTCTTATGACTAAAGATGGTTTGGTGCAAGTGGAAGTATTTAAAACACTATTAATAAATTTTCCTATGTTAAAATGAATTCAACATAAAAATTGCTGAAACCATCCTGGTATGAACTGACATGATGTGGCAGAACGTCATCGGGGCGGAAATAACATTTCGATATTATTTCATGCAGTGCAATGGACGAAAAAGTAATGCTAGAAATTATAATAATAAATAACACTGATAATTTTTTTCTTCATTCTTTCTGCCTACATAATGCCCCTCCCCCCCTCTAGTCATGATTCTTGGGCAATGCTGGTATACTATCTATCAGTCTATCGGTCTATATATTTATCTCTATTATCTCTAATCAGATATTCATCCTTTTATAATAGTGTATGGTTAAATTTCTTTATATTTCTCCGTTTTCTTTATCACCAAATGCATAGAGAACGGGAGAAATGCTGTTACGGAAAAGCGATCAGCTCTGACTGAGATCAAAATTTAACTCAAATTCTATAAGTGTGTGTGAGGTACTTATAAGACACATGGGTATTAAAGTGCTTTGGGTTTTTATATATATACGTTTCCCCTCGCTTAGTAAACACCAGAACACCAGTTTTTTGGCTCGAATTGCACTGACAACTTCCAGGGCTCATATCATATATCTATAGTACATTAATATAAACTCCTCATCTCTAATATCTAACACCAACATTCTGCCAACAATATCCAAAGTATTCCACCACACAGCACTTGAATCCGCTCGTACCTATACATATATATACCTCATCACACAGGGTAACATGAAACCAAGGTCAGACTCTGCCTTAGACCTCTCCATGACCTCTCCATAGCCTCATATACATTTCCTTATGTGTGGAATTCATGTTGAACAAATTGCAACAGGAACGACGAAGGGAAGGGCAAGAAAACACACGAATATGCCGAAGGCCTTTTCACTATATGCCCTGACGAAGCAATAGTGAAAAGGCCTTCGGCATATTCGTGTGTTTTCTTGCCCTTCCCTTCGTCGTACATTTCCTTATGTGGATATCTCGCTCTCCACACCCATTTGCTTTGTGTATGTGTATGTGTATAAGCCTACGAGTGACCAATCAAACCGGAGGCATTCTGAGCTCTCGACACACCTTAGTTGTATTCTAAGAACTTGAATGAAGTTACTGGACGGCATAGAAGATTCAATTTTCCGCATTTCTAAGAAAGCTGACCTAGTTCGTTATCTATGACCGCTCACCCGCTACGCACTAAGTTAATGAACATATATATATATATATATATATATATATATATATATATATATATATATATATAGAGAGAGAGAGAGAGAGAGAGAGAGAGAGAGAGAGAGAGAGAGAGAGACAGACAGACAGACAGACAGACAGACAGACAGACAGACAGACAGACAGAGGCTGGAACAAAAACAGAAAGACGGATCGAGATAGAGATATATAAATATATGGTGTAATATGTATGCATATGTGTGTGTATGTGTGTGCGTGTGTGGGTATGTGCGTAGATAAACGAATCTCAGTAATCGATCTTAAAACCACTTTATTCCACTTCGAGACCGTTTCCCCACATGTCTCTTGTTTTATAAGTAAAAGTACATCTCATTCATATTCAATAAACAATAACAGTCCTTCGTACATTTCAGTACACCTGTCCCTCGGTCTGAAAAAAAAAAAAAAAAAAAAAAAAAGTTTCGTCCGTACCCAAAATAATCTTTTTATTCTAGTCTACGAATCTCTATTTGTATTCCCGTTTTCTCTCACGGAAGTAATAAAGTCCAGCTGATACAGGGGGGACTATTCCATTTTACGGTGTTCATAATCTGGAATAGTTGAGCACGCGTTGGAACATTTCTGTTTAGAAAGGGAGGGGAGGGATGGCAGGTAGAGAGGGGAAGGGAAATGGCAGAAAAATGTCAAATCAAATAGGTAGACTTGGGGATAAAATGGGTTTATATGAGATTTGTTTGTTTGTTTGTTTTCCATGCATTTTGTTGTCTTCTTTGGTGGGACTATATTAGTAGTTGAATATTACTCCATATTCACAAACGCACACATGTGCATATACACACATACAAACACACACACACACACACACACACACACACACACACACACACACACACACACACACACACACACACACACACACACACACATACACATACACACACACACACACACATACACACACACACATACACACGCACATCTCCCTTAATGGTGCTAAAACAGTTAGATATAGACTGGTTAAATATCGAGAAAAATAACGCAAATTATAAAAAAAAAAAAAAAAAAAAAGACTAGAGACCTTGAAAGAAAATTAAATATTAAAGCAACAAACACCAAACATCAAATTAAAAAGAGAGGATTTGTATATATATATATATATATATATATATATATATATATATATATATATATATATATATATATATATAAGATATATTTCTTCTGTAATGTTCCAGTTCAAATTATCGTTTTTAGGTCGATATTTGTTTCGAAACAAATCTAATCGAGATTACATGATCACATAAATCTTTAAGTAATTATATAATGGTATTAATAATGAACGGTTAATTAATGTAATAACGATTATGTAATCTTTATGTAATTACGTAATCTTTATCCCAAATAAGGCCACTTGGCAAACTTGGCAAGTATGATATTTAAAAAAGGAAAATTGGCAACTCACTCTGAATTCTGATTCGCCAAAATCTTCTTTTTTTTTGTATATTTTGAAAATTTCAGATATTTGTAAACATAAGTATTAAGTGTCCGTTAGATTAGAGTCAATATAAATCTATCACTAATGTTGTTTTTATTATCATTACCATCATCAATGATATTTTAACATTACCATTATCATTATTATTGTTGTTGTTTTTTTCTGTTGTTATTGTTATTATTGTTGTTGTTATCATTATCATTATTACTATTACTACTACTCTCAGCATCATCATTATCATCATCAATAGCAGCATCAAAACCATCATCACACCGCTATTATCATCGCCATCACTATCACCATCACCGTTATCATCAGCAGCTTCATCACCATCATCACCAGCATCATCACCACATCAT
>NC_091585.1:21342836-21345336 GCF_042767895.1 Penaeus vannamei
ATTGTATAAACCAGAGAAATGGTATCAACTAAAAGAATTGTATAAACCAGAAAATATTGCCTTAACCAGAGAAATCATTATGTTCTTAATCAAACCGGTTTATGTAATTCCAGGAGTACTTACGAAATCGTATCAAAGTGAATCGTAACTTTGATGGCCTCTTCACGTTGACGTATGAAAAATTAAAAATGCTTTCAGATACAAATTACACATATTTTTAAATGACTTTGGCGTGAGATGAGACTTAAGCGTATTAACATCCAGCTGATATTAGCTAATTTAGCTGATTAATAAATAATGAATTATAAATAAGCTGATTTAGGGTTTGAATTGTTAAGCTTGCCTGCCTATTAAGATTTTACTTGCAAAGTCGGCTTTGGAGCAGATTTATTTGGAAATATTAATGATATTGTTGTGTACACTTTCCGTTTCTCTCTCTCTCTGTCTGTCTGTCCGGCTGTCTGTCTGTCTGTCTCTCTCTCTCTCTCTCTCTCTCTCTCTCTCTCTCTCTCTCTCTCTCTCTCTCTCTCTCTCTCTCTCTCTCTGTCCGTCTCTTCCCCCTCCCTCTCTCTCTCTCTCTCTCTCTCTCTCTCTCTCTCTCTCTCTCTCTCTCTCTCTCTCTCTCTCTCTCTCTCTCTCTCTCTCTCTCTGTCCGTCTCTCCCCCCTCCCTCTCTCTCTCTCTCTCTCTCTCTCTCTCTCTCTCTCTCTCTGTCTTTCTCTCTCCCTCTCTCCCTCTCTCTCTCTCTCTCTCTCTCTCTCTCTCTCTCTCTCTCTCTCTCTCTCTCTCTCCCTCTCTCTCCTCTCTCTCTCTCTCTCTCTCTCTCTCTCTTTTTATGTCTCGCTCTCGCTCTCGCTCTCTCTCTCGTTCTCTCTCTCGCTCTCTCTCTCTCTTTCTCCCTCTCGCTCTCTCTCCCTTTTTTGTGTCTTTCTTTCTCATTCTCTTTCTCTCTATCTTTCTATCTATCTCTTTCCCTTTCTCTTTTTTTCTCTCTTTCAGTCTCTCTCTCATGATGAAACTGTTTCCTCCAGAAATACGTTTTCTATCAAAATGAAATAGTTTATTGAAAGCATATTTATTTGTCATTACTTTGATGTTTCTCTCCGTGTAATTATACGAGTTTACTTTGTTAGTCGCAAAGAACTTAAAGTCAAAACACTTTCTATCTGTACCACTGACTTGTTCTGAAAATATTTTACTTATTTGATCATGAAAGGATAACACTTACTGCTCTGTGACATAGCTAAGAAAATTTAGTATCGTTATGATATAATATCGTTATATAAGATAATAAATATCGTTACTTGAAGACATCATAGAATGCCAGAATGCCTCGGGGAATAAACTAAAATTCTTTATTCATATGCCTTGTCAAGTTATTTTTTTCGAAGTATATCTCAGCCATTTAATCTTTTGGAAAGTGTTTGGAAGATGATATCATTCTCGTTTTAGTTATTTATTCTCGATTTCGTCTTATTTTTTTTTTCATTTTCGTTTTATTCACAAGCGCTTTTGATGTGAGTGAGCTAGCGGGAGAGAGGAGGAAGAGGACGAGGTAGGAGGGGAGGAGAAGAAGAAAAAGGAGGAGAAGGAGAAGGAGTATGAGACGGGGAAGGAAGAGGAAGATGTAGAGAAGGAAAAGGAGGTGGTGATGTATGTTACACACACACACACACACACACACACACACACACATATATATATATATATATATATATATATATATATATATATATATATATATATATATATATATATATATATATATATATATATATATATATATATATATATATATATATATATAAGTATATATATATATATATATATATATATATATATATATATATATATATATATATATATTCCCCCTTCTATATATATATAGTAGGGATTACTCTCCTGGATATTCTTTACGACCCGAACAGAAGTTACTTGTTTATACATACTTATCCTAATTTGAAATTCCTAACGCAAACACACGCATTTCCTCTCTCTCAGCTTATGCAAATCCGCGTTTTCGGCCACGAGTCGTATGTCAGTTTTAAAGAGATCAGAACCGGAAGCCAGACTATGTGAATATTATGTAAACAACTTTCCAAGCGGCTGGTGTAAATGTATGTTAAGTAAGGTGAATTATGATATACTTTTTTCCCAGTTGTAATGTCTCTCTCTTTCTTTCTTTCTTTCTTTCTTTCTTTCTATCTTTCTTTCTCTCTCTCTATCTTTCTCTTTCTTTTTTCCTTTCTCTCTCTCTCTCTCTCTCTCTCTCTCTCTCTCTCTCTCTCTCTCTCTCTCTCTCTCTCTCTCTCTCTCTCTCTCTCTCCATCTCTCTCTCTCTCTCTCTCTCTCTCTCTCTCTTTCTCTCTCTCTCTGTCTCTCTCTCTCTCTCTCTCTCTCTCTCTCCCCTTTCATTTCATTTCTCTCTGCTTTTATTTCTTTCTGCTCTTCCCCTTTCCTTCTTTCCATTCGCTCTGCTTCCCTTTATCACTCTTTCTCCC